>NW_015555808.1:400038-457278 GCF_001515605.1 Sinocyclocheilus anshuiensis | reverse complement strand
TATTTTCTTTTTATTACTTTCAGTAATTAAAGCCAAAAGAAGCATTTGCTGAAATGTACAGTTGCTGTCATTAGAAACCACAGATGAGCAAATACAGTGTGAATTCAGGCAGGGTCTTATCAAAAACAGCATGGCCAGGTTTTCAGAATGAATGCTTAGGCTTTCATTCAAAACCTACTCTAGCTGTGCCTTATGACGCAAATGTCACTGATCCGAGTGCCAGAAGAGTGTGGAGGTGTGTGGATGGAGGTTGGACAGACCCTTACTGCGTCCCCTCTCTGTGTCTGTGGCCTGAGCTCCGACTGGGCTAAGCTCTCCATACCTTCTGTTCGGTCCTGGCCAATGCCAGATCTGTAGCAAACAGTGAGACCTGGATACCCAACCTGAGCCACATGGGCAAGCACTCTGTGATTCACACTTCAGCGAGAGAGAAAAAGTGGAAAAGACGGGATCCAATGTTGAGATTCAAAATCATGATTTGTTTTTAACAATTATGTGATCTTCTGACCTAGATGATTGTATAGTTGTTATTTATGCTGTTTACGACTTGAAATGCAATGCATCTGTGAACACAAGTAAAGCAGCAGAGAGTGGGCAGGAAGTTCAGTCATGCTGACCCCTTGACTTATTGCAGGTTAATGTAGATTTCAGTGTTTGCGTGTGTACTGTGCATCCCCAGCAGCATTTTTTGTGTCTGTTTGTGTGTATCATACTGTATGTGTGTGCAGCCATAGCATTGGCCAGGCCCAGTGTGTGGGCTGAACTCAGGAAGAGGGCAGGCAGGCAGGCATGTGGCCCTCTGCCACTTGGGCCCCAGGGTTCCTATCACAGATGGCCCACTGACATTAGCCCAGGCCTGGGGTCAGCTAAGACATCATATGGAGAGAAAGAGAGAGCGAGACTCATGACATTCTCAGCCTGAAAGGATGAAAAGATAACAGCGAGAGACTGTCAGATGAAAGACGCACAAAGACACTTTACCTTTGCTCAGGTGAGGCTTCTCGCAGTTCTCGAATTTGAGAAATGGAGAGCAGAGTTGCTAAGGTGAGAGAAACTTGAGAACAGCCAGGAAAATGGTGGATTTATTCCATGAAATCACAGGTGAGACCACCTGTCTCCACTGGCCTGAATCAACCACATTCCTGGCAGCTTTCACGCCAGAAAATCAGTTTGCTGCGATCGAGATTCACATAATATCGTAATATCGTAAAAAATAAAAGTAATTTACGATTCAGCTCTATCCCAGGTACATATTTGACGTTTATGAAAAATTGAAGGGGGTCTGAATACTTTCCGTACCCACTGTATTTACAGACTTTTATTGCACGGGCATAAATTTATCCGACAACCTTGTCTGAACTTACCTTTACGGCATGGTTTGAAGGTAAAAGTTTGAAGTTGAGCATCAGATGCTTTTTTAAAATTAGTGTCTTTTTTATCTCTTCTTTTTCCAAACAGCCCTGTCAGATAGATCAGAGTTTTTTCCCCTTCTCTTTTTCTCACCCAGACTCCCGCTGCTCACTGAGAGTCTGTGGCTTCCATTATTAATGTTGAAAAAAATCTGGCTTTACACCCCAGGCTGGTGGATTGTACCCTATAAAACATATCATCTAGCATATGAGTCACTCCATGCTGGACGCAGGATTTTATAGGCAATCGTTTCAATAAAATCAATTTTTTCAGCAAAACCTTTTTTGGAGGGATTTTGTAGAGAAGGAGGCTGGTCACAAGCATATTATGTTGTATTTTAGTTGCTTTTATTGTAATTAGTATTATTTTAGTATCATTACTATAGTATCTTAATATGTATTCATATTTTGTATTAGTTTTTATTTTAGTATTTTCCTTTTTTAATTTTAGTTAAAGATGTAGTCATTTTGTTGTTTTAGTCAATATGTTAATATAATATTATTATACTTGTATTATTTTATATTATATTAATTTTAATTTTGTTTTTAGTTTTAATAATTTTAGTACTTTAACTTAAACTAAATGAAAAATAGACATTTTGCCCCCTCAGCTAACTGAAGGTTTTTAGATTTTATTTTAGTTAACATTTATTTTATTTAAATTTTTAAAAATATATATTTTTATTTTAATAATTGTAATTATTATTTTAATTGTTATTTTTAATTATTATATTATTTAATTTAGTTGTTTTAATTTTAGTTGACAACATCAACACTGTTTTCAGTTTGGCTTCTTGTCTAGATTAACCAGCTAAACCAGCGTAAACCAGCCTGGACCAGTATGAGAATTAATTATTCTGTTGTAGTCTGGTCTTTTCAGCAGGGAGGGAACAGAAAACTGGGCATAGACCAGATTCAAACCTTCATTTCCCACATGAGCACCACAACTAAATATGTATGGAACATGTGTTTGTGCGCTAAACACTTCACCATAGCTTTTTATTACCGCAACACAGATTTTAAACATTAAAAATGATAAAAAGAATGATGTTAGAGGAGGCTGTTGGTAATGCATAAACTTTCTTTATCTGTCAGACACAAAGATACAAGATCCCTGTGCCCTAGGGAAACAGTGTGTGGCATTTCAAATGGGAATCATGCAGAGGTTTCAGAACAGGAAAGAACCAGATTAATGGAGAAAGAGAGAGGTTAAAGTAATGAAACCCACCTGAATCTTCAACCACTAAAGAAAAGAGAGCAGCTGACTTCTATTCAGGCCACTGACACTCTGACGCGCTGACACCAAGGCAAGGTGAGGGCCTCACTTATATTTTTAGTCTGTGAATGGAAGGAGCCATGAGTTGAGTCAGAGGGAAGAATAGACAGAAAAGAAATGGAAGGAAATGGGAAAAAAAATCTGCAGGCAGATGGAGAGGCAGCAGCCATGGGTTGCTGTGACTGAGATTGTGCTGCTCTATTTAAAAAACCCACAGGATTTTGTTAATGCTGCCGTGGGGTACATGTTATGTGTGTGAAGATGGAGAGACAGGAGTGTGTAAGTAAGTAGGAGGACAGAGGGAAGGAAATAGAAAAACTGCCGCTAGCATTGCAGCCCTCATTACAGTGCGACACAGATCTGACCACATACTGCTGTGGGCAATGACACTTATCTATGAACATTATATAGCATGGCTGTTTATGGTTTAACAACACTGCCTTTTGACCTCTGCCCTTGGTAAGCATCAATGTTTAATGTCTGAATATGGAGATATTGATTTTTTTTTTACCAGTTCTCATCATCAACTAGGATTTTTCTGATAACAGAATTTCAGTAGTTGATACCACTAAAATGTCATTATGTTCTATGAATATACTAGTTATTATATTTACAGTAAATACTTCTCAATTAAGTAAACACTTCTTCTCAGGTACACAAAATGGGTCTTTAAGATTTTGAATGTTTTAAAAAAAAAAGTCTCTTATGCTCACCAAGATTGCATTTATTTGATAAAAAATACAGTAATATTGTAAAATATTATGTAATGTAAAAATAACTCTTTTCTGTTTAAATTTTTTTAATTTATTCCTGTGGTGACAATAATGAATTTTCCAATTTAATTACCATTTTAATCAGTCCTTTGCTAAATTTAGTATTATTTGATTAATTTTATAAAGTAATAATAAAACATTTAGTGACCCTAAAATGTTGGAACGGTAGTGTTAAATAAATTGAAATGAAATAAAATAAAATAATATGAATACAATGTAATAAAAAAATATGAACTTTATTATTATTATTTCGTGTAGGTTATGGATAATGGCATGCTTAATCTGAAGCCAGAAGTGAAATCACACATTGTACAGAACAGTATCATGTTGTTTGTGATGTAGTTGAACAATAAATATTCGCATATTTATTTAATCCATATCTAGCCATCAGCTTTTGATGCTAAATTGCATGAAATTCCAACATTAGAACTCACTTAAATTTTTCTCAGGAAAAGGAACATTGTTGAAACATTGTAAAATTGCTGTGAAAGCCTGTAATGGAGAGGGCCGATGCTCATATGCCCACTGTGCTGAGAGTGGTTCAGATTGTTCGTTTCTCAATGCCAGTTATGGGAGATCTCTCTGTGATACCGAGGAGAGGAGGCTGCTACTCATCCATCTGCGTACAGTCACACCAAACAAAAGCTGAGCAGAAAGCCATTCAGCAGTGGGAGAAACTAGATCTTTATTTTGTTTCTGTCTACATTTATCACACATGGAGATAAAGCTGTCCAGGTTGGAAGTAAAAATGGCCTTTCTTAGAGAAAAGGGGTATCAGTTTTTGGCTTTGCTATTGGATTGTATTAATATTGCAGTTTGGTAGAACCAGTCATTGGTTGCATTAGTCAGGTTGTGGCCTTAAAGAATGAAACCTCAGCTGCCATGAGTTTGATGTACTCTACCATTCAAACGTTTGAGTTTAACGTTTTTTTAAGAAATGAATACTTTAGTTCAGCAAGGATGCATTGAATTGATCAAAAATAGCAACTAAGGCATTTGTAATGTTTTAGAACATTCTGTTCGTCTATCAATCAATCAATTGTGAATAAATGTATCACGGTGAAAATTCAGCTTTGACATGACAGAATAAATTGTGTTTTAAAATAGATTAAAACGGAAAACAGTTATTTTAAATTGTAATAATATTTCACAATATTTTACAATCATTTTAATCAAATAAATACAGCCTCTGAGCATAAAGGGACTTCTTTTAAAAACTTATTTTCAAAAATCTTACTGACCCCAAACTTTTATTACACAGTAGTGCGTATAATGTCTTTTTCTATTCTTTAAAATGTCTAGACTCATACGCATAAATTCCTTATGGCATTCCACATCAATTGTAAGTTTTGCAGCATATACACAGAAACGCTGTCGGTGTTAAACAACACCAGTGGACTGCCTGTGGGGATATCCCGTCATCAGGTAGATATAAACACACCGAGAGATCCTCATACACTCAGACTCCAGCATATGCAGGGCACGCATGTCTGGCCCATGGAGAGGGAGGAATGTGGAAAACCTCGTAACGCACCTCTGATTTTCCACTCCTGCTGCTACACATCCCATTATCAGTTTTATAAGAATGCTGGAAATTCCTCCGGTGAGGTGGCTCCAGCGCACAGATGCCCTGGGCGGCACAGCCACTACATTCCTGACTGGGGGGCCTCTTTCCGAGACAACTTAGGGTGGCCCCTTCATGGCTCGTTTAATAGTGATATAAAAAGCTGGTATGCTCCTTTTCCCCACTTCTCCAGTCATCAGCATGCAATGCAACACCACATAATGCATGCGATATACTGTGACCTCATGAGCTGGCAGGTCAGGCAGTCATTTGCTCAGCGTTTGTTGATGCAAAAGTAATTAAACTCAGGTTAAGTGTTTTTGGTGATGGAAAATCAAAAAGGAACTGTTGATAGATTTCTAATGTGTCATGGAAGAGGATTGGTTGCATAATATGCAGGGCGGACAAAGAGTTTCTAAGACAGACTTCAGTTTGAGTGTTATTTCATTGTTAGTGCTTGAAATAGGTGGATTTATGGTTGTTGGACAAGAACGATACCACAAAATCATGTCCTGTAGACGTAATACAGGCAACACAATCCAAAATGTTATGTATGTAGCAGTACTGGCTAGGGATGTCAATTTTCGATCATTTCCATGATCGATCGTCGTGTAAATTAACGATCAATTAATCGATTAATCGTTAACCTTAATGCTGCAATCAGCCAGGTTTCCGTGAAGCAGAGCGCAGCGGAGTTTAAAAAGTCCTTGTTTGTGCGGGTGAGGAGTCGTAGTTCGTCTGATTTATTTGCTAGGGAGCGGAGATTCGCCAGATGAATGCTCGGCAGCGGAGTCCTAAAACCGCGCTGTCGGAATTTCACGAGCGCGCCGGCGCGTTTCCCTCGCTTGCGTCGCCTGGAGCGCTTGTATAGGAACGCAGCTCCTCCGACTAAAATGTCCAGTAAAACATCTGAATGCTCAAATGTTGGCAGAAAGTTATTTGGTGTGCTATTTCTGATGTCCAGGAGTTCGTTCCTAGTAAAGTTGATCGGGAAAAAATTGCTTAAGACAGGACAAACAAACAAAAAAAGTACAAGTACCAAGTAGCGACAAACCATGGCTGCCATCCGCGATTATCTGGGGAAATGACTTAGTTACTACATTTCTATTGCTTTCCATGTTGAAGAACTTTGTGTTGTTTCTATTTTAATGCACTTTTAAATTTTAAATCACATTAAAAGCTTAATTTGTACATTATGAATGAATGATGACGCATTTATATACCGTCACCGTCACTCACAGTCGCTCGCACGTGTTTTGCGCATGAGCCGCGCGCAGCCCAAAATTAAACGACTTAATCGACCATCGATAGCTTTAGTCTTATCACTCAGCATACCCGGTTAAAAAAGTCACCGCTCGCCACTGATATAAATACACATAGAGTTCAAATACAGTGCAGTGGATATTGAATCAGGCTTATTCAGCACATAAATGGTCGTGCCTGGAATTCATTTAGCAGTTTATTTTACACTATAACAATGGTATAGGGGCTTTTTTTCTTTGAAATCCGTATTAACACACTCAGAATATGTGACGTCTACGTCTGAGATTCTTGAACAGATTTGACGTAGTTGCATTTCACTACAACTCAGCAATAGAAAGTACTTGAATGGCTAATCTGGGTTAAAATGGGATCAACCTGGTTTTGCTTTACCAGTGTTACAAACCATTTTTGGTATTATTTGTTTGTTCTGTTCTAAATTTATCCCAGAACTACTTTCAGATTATAGCAACATGTGTTAATCAGGTGCAGCTGTGACGTGGCAGATTTAGCAGCTCTCAGATAATTTTCGTAAAGCATCATCAATTACGTAGTATTTGGGTGTCCTTTCTATAATCTCAAACTGTGTCTCAATCAGGTGATGCAGTGACGTGAAACAGGTAACAGGTTTTGTGAGTGTGACAGATTACAAATTATTAGAATGTTCTGTTCTAGATTTACAACAGAACTAGGCCTATATTTAGCTACATGGCTTTAGCAGTTTTGAGTTCCTGGGTGGCAAATATTACTGACTGCTTACTAATGAAACTGAACCCAAAATAAACACTAGACAGACTTTAACTAGTAATTGATCAGTATCTGACGATATTCAATATTTAATTGTCCATGTTCATTTGCCCTATTTTTTTACATTTAGATTGCCTTTGCCATCCTCTTAAAGTTAATGTACACTAATATCTAGTCTACACTAACACTTATATTTAGCAGATCTTGAAATTATTATACTTTTTGCATTGTACTGTACATAATAATGAGCATTTAAAACTATTGATTTTAGAGTTTATTTTTTATGGTGTTGATTAATAGATTGGCACATGGTTTGTCTAAAAGCATATTAAAAACACCACATAGACAAATAAACAACATAAAAAACTTGATTTTCACTACAGGGGGACTTTAAGAAAAAATAGCATGTAATTTTAATACACCTCAAAAGTTTGATTTAAAAAAATAATAATTTGTTTTGAATTTAATTATTTTTATTTAATTTTTGACTAATATTGTGCCATTCCAGCTTTTGCAAGGCGAACTAACAGACCTAGATAATGTGGTCGTAGCTCGGCTTCGTCCAGCATGTATACATGCTAATCGGATGATATTAGGCCTCAGACGGAGATGACGTGTGACATGAATTTAATCTTTCAAATATTCAATTATGCATGTATACTTGTCTTGGACAGAGCAATAGAATCTGTAGCTCGATTATAACTTCACATGTAAATATAGTGAGGCAGTTAGACCTCAGCTGCAAGATAGCTTATCCATTTTTCTTTCATTTAAAAAAATAAATAGAAAACGGCCATGATTTGACTATACGGTTTGTTTATGTGCTTATTTACTTCTTACCCCTAGTCTGATGTGTCTCCAGGGATAAATGTAAATACACACGTATAAACAAGTTTTCTTGGGATCCGTGCACACCCTTAAGAGACGTACACAAACAGCATACGTACACACTTAAACATTCAAGAGGCCTCATGTGTGCGTTCCTGCTCAAGTCCAGATGATGAGGACTTGTTTGTGATGGGGGCCAGCAGTGACCTCAGACTCTTAACAGAGAAGCTAGTGTACCCCTCCACCCCTCTGACACACACACACAGACTCGCACAGCGCAGTTTGTATACCCCTCCGCCCCAGCGAGACAGCGCAGCATCTGTTATGTAAGTCACGCAAACGCTGCCAGAGTTCACCGCGAGGTTCTCAACCGAGTTAGGCGGTGGACCTCAGTGCCACCTCATCCCCTCCATCTGCGAGGAGGTCTGCATTGTCAGAGACACAAAACAGGGTATCCTGGGTGTTACGCAACACACTCACAACTCGGGATTTTGTAGGCTCATCCCTCTTTTTGTCTTTCTTTGCACTGAATTGTATTTGCTCCACACTTAGCTCAGATCTCTGAGGACAAATGGCTGAACTAAGAACTTCATTGTCTGGATCTGATTCTGTAAGACAGGGCTTTCCCCTTGAGAGTCAGCTTATGACATCAACTGAACTTTCCTCTCATCCACAGTTACACCTTCCTGTGCACGGAAAACTGAAAAAAGGGTTTCGTGTCTGTCAGGTGAAATTAATGTTCAAGTTGTTCAAGTGTGGCAGATGTGTTTTTAAGACCGAAATCAGAGGGGAAATTGCCTGTTGAAATTGCAATGGCCATTCAGACTGGAGCATTTGATTTGTGTCTGGGCATGGGCATTGTTTTCACTTTGTGAGTTGCTGATAGACAATAGTTTTTAGCTTTTAGAATGACATACTCCGTGTTGAATTGAAAGTTAATTTGAGTTTACAGTCTGATGTGATGAGATAAACATACATGTACTAAAAAAAATTAGCAAGAAAACAATTATTTTTTTCTATTCTACTTGAAAAGTGTAGGGCTATTCACACATTAACAATTCTTGTGATGTGGTTCTTTTTAGGGGATCACATTCATACAGCATAACCATTGTAGTCCGATTGACTCTTATGACCCTGCTCTCTTTAGTGAATCATATACATACAACTTGACCAGTGTATTCTGAATAAATAACAAATGACTCTTATGACTTGGTTATTTTTAGTGAATCATATATTTACAGTGTGTAGTCAATAACTGATTATTTTAATTCAATAACTGATTCCTTTAATGAATCATTCAAAAAGACTCACAAAGTCAGGAGTTACCTATGTGAATCAGTCTGATGAATCCTCTACTGAATGGATTCATCTGAATGAATCCTTTACTAAATGAACTCACTGAATCAGTTAAAACGGTTCTTGAATCAATATCTGACTCACTAAACTGCAATATCACTCACATTATAAATTTGTTGTTATTTATTTATATTGTAATTTTAATATGCCAGTCAATGTAGATTGGTCTGTAATAAGGTCTGCGTCATTACAGTTTAATTTGACTTTAATTTGGTGATTGTTTGAGGCGCTCACAGGTGAATCTGCTAACCCGTTAGCCAAATAAGTATCTGTTTTAGCTATTCATGGCTCCCCAGTATCACATGTGACTCAGCTGAATGCAGCCACGGTACAAACATGATATGGAACAAGCTGAGCGGGAAACACGGGCACACGGAAAGGCTCAGCTGCATGTCAATGTAACTGGAAAAACAATTATCTTAATTTCGTATTGAGGGGTTTCATCCCAGTGCTGGGAGAGGCTGAGAAATTGTGAATAAACGGTTCCATCCCCACTGTGCTGCCTTTGTGATGTATTTGTGTCTTTTAGAAATGGAAATTAATGGTCAGATTACACTACGGACCTGACTTTGGAAATGAACATGCCCGGGGAGAGGACTTGTCACGTTACGACAGATGTGGAAAACGCCAGAGAGCTGCTTGATTTTCCACTTTCCAAGTAGCTTGGAAAAATAATTTCTCAAAGAGACTCACAACAAGGGAAAGAAAAAAATGACAATGCCATCAGAAAGTGCTTTGCGCTTGTTTGCGCAAATATGTGTATTTGCGTGCTAGTGCCCAGCTTTTCCATGGGTAATATTTGGTCTGGGGAAATCTGGCCTGTTCCTCCATTTCTTTTTCCTCCAGTGGTACCCAAAGTTTCCAAGCCTGGAACTGTTAATCAGTGTTTGTTCTCTGCCCAAGTATGTGTGGCAGACCCCAATTCCATAGCTGGAAAACCTGTGGCCTGACCCTCTAGTCAGAGCAAATTAACAAAAAAACAATTCATCATTCTTCACCTCACTTCCTTTGTTTCCTCACTCAAAGAGAGCTATAGAGATTTGCTCGTGCATGTGGGCAGATGTGTACGTGTGTGCGAGCGAATCAGTCACCTGCACTGTTGTGGTGTTGTAGCTACAGTCTTGTGGGAGTTGAGTTCGCACCTTTACATTACCACTTCCTCCAACGTCATTGACACAGAACCTGGGATATCACCCAAGATTGTGCATTCACTGACTTTCTGTGATTGTAATGTTAGTGCTAACATCTTGAACAACTCGATGGAAAGGATTAGTAAATGCATCAAAATCACAGGTCACACTTGTGTATTCTCTTAATGTAATATCTCCGATTTCTCTCTGATTTCAGCAGTTCCTCAGAGGCCCAAAGCCACTCAGTCTGTGCACACACTTGAGGGCCTTTCAGGGATAGAGACAGGCAGATTTAGATAAGGAGACAGAATTAATTCATTTTTGTCTGACACTTCTTTCACTGAAAACATCAGATCCATAGAAGCCTGTTTCTGCCTCTGATTAAAAAAAGAAGGTATTTCTGACTTCATATCTCACAATATAACTTGTTATATCCCAGAATCGCACATGTATTTGTCCTAATTATGACTTTATATTTCAAAATCTGACTTTTATAACAATTGCGACTATATCTTGCATCTTTTTTTTTTCATTCTTATTCCTCATAAATGTACATTTATGTCTCACATTGGCAAGATCTCAGAATTAAATCTGACAGCTACCACTTTTTCTCATAATTAACTTTATTTCTTATAATTATGAATTTGTCTCATATTATAACTTCATATCTCAGAATCTTTTTTTTTCTTCTCGTAATTGTGACTCCATATCTCATTATTGTGACTTACACCTCAATATCTCAAATTCTGCTTTTATATCTCAAAATTCTATTTCATAATTACCTGCTTTTTTATTTACTCTGAGGGTAAAAACAGGCTTCTGTTCTGTTTGTGAGGCATCAAAACGTTGTTGTGGCCGCTCTGTCAAAAATGTTGAATAATAATTATTTTAGCCACCTCTTGCACGCTGAAAAAGACCAGATTAATTGATTGCAATTATATGTGTACATTTAAAATAATTTCCCCATGACTGTCTGTACAAATTTATTCCATTTACAGGAATAAACAGACTTTCAGAAGTGAAAAAAACTTATCTGAAAAGATCATCTGAAAATTGATCTTATATTGGCCAGCCGATGAGTTAAAGGCACAAAGCCAGAGGTGAAGAGCAGCTGTGTAGAGGAAATGGAGATGCTGTTATTTTACTGAAGATGCCATAATTATTATGATGCCACAGTGACTTCCTCTCCTTCCTCACACAGCTGTGACAGTTCCACCCTCAGCACTTGAGCCAGACACCAAAGACGCTTTGTCTCCCTGTCAGATTCTTGGAAGTAAAGGCTTCAATCGCATTACACAGGTAGGCCCAATTTGTAGGAACAGCCCTACTCTGATAAAGATCTTAGCATCAAGAATTGTTTGCAGTTGGTGTCAGTAGAGCGAGACTTTTGACTGTATTTCTGGTTGGAAAAGGAAATATGGCGATTCCTGGGAAAGTTGGCACCTGGACGGCATGACGAGGTGTGACTTTGGCTATGTTATTGTGCGTGTGGGACACAAGCTACTTTACAAGCTCTTCCCACAGGCAAAGCATAAAGGCAGGGTCCTGTTTTTGGAAATACAACCATGTCCTTAGGACTCAAGTGGCACAAAATGCTCTCCCTCCCTCTCTATTTCCGCTGGATTATGTGGCCTTGACTGCCAGGCTTGACTGTAGTGGGCCACTTTAGTCCTGCACTTCAATATTAATGCATCAGGAGGCTTTCGGAGGGACTGTTATTATCTCCCGCACATGTCTGTCTCCAGCAGAGTGACAGTTAAAGGGACAGGCGTCACAGAGCAAACAGGCTTGTGTTCTCTATTATGTGGGCCAGCCAGCAGAGCCCAGAGAAACACTGTGGGGTGTCTGATTGATATTCCTGGCCCCCAGGATCGTCCCCCGTGGCCTGTATTCACTCTTAATTATAGGAGTGGTTGGAGGGCAGGGCACTCTCTCTCCAGTAATAATATTATTCTATTGGGTCTTAGGGGAGAGCCGCAAAATGTCAAATTTTCTCAGCTCCGTTAATGGCTTGGTGATGCACTCTGATCATGGGTAAAATCCTCCTGTGTAGTTGGAAATGGAGCACGGTTGAGGTCGAATCAGCATATTGCTCTGTCTGCTTCTCTTTTGCAGTGTGTAAGCGACACATTTATGCATTAACCACCGTCGGTTCTTCTCAGAAAACTCTTTGTCTCGAAGAAGGGCTTTCAGCAGCAGCACAGCTTCCTTGACTCTGGTGTTGGGTTAAAAACAGCTCAGTGCAGACACAGCAGAGTGGATATCAAAGGCCAGAGAATGGTATGACCACGGCACTGTTATCCCAGCAGTGGTGAATCAGCACTTCACCCCCTGGAAAATTTTTCCTCAGTGTTTGTGGTATAGCAATGCTAGATTCACTTTTCAGAAAGACAACAGGAAGTCTAATGTACTCTTTATGTTCCATAAAGTGCTGTTCAAGTAGGCCCACAACTCTGTCTCTTACTTTTAACAGCTGCGATACTCCTTTTCTTGAAAGTGTCTCTTGCTAGAAGTGTGATCATGATTAATGAGTGCGAGAAGGACTCTTTTGCATTAGTTCCTGGACTTAGTGTGACCTTTGACCTAGACTGAAGCATATATTTGTTCATTGAAAATGTCATTGGGATTTCAGAAAAGTCTTATGAGCAACTTCCCTTCAGTGTGAAACTCATTGACTTCCTGAAAGGCTGCTTGTCACTCACTGGTAGAGTTGTGATGGTGAGGAAATTTTGTTAACAAATAACTTTTATTAACAAACCGAATAAAAATGCACCATGCTATAGGCCTAATATAAAATAAATAACTTACACAAAGTTTAAATATAAAAAAAACCCCAGCAAACACTGTGTAACCAAATAAATAAGAAACAGCATGTTTATTAGCAAAACGAGTAAGAAAGCTTGGAGGCACTTGATGTAAAAAAATAAATAAAAAATACTTCCGCCATCGTCTTGTCTGTCTCACCTCACTCTTCTTGTCGGTCAGCTCGACTCACTCTCCTCGCGTGATAAATGAAATCTGACTCCTGCTGCTGATCTGTGATGCGACTGTCGTTTGGCAAGCTGCATTGAGCAGCCACATTCAGTTTTTAATTGTAGTGTCTGTTTTCTAAGTGAACTAAATGATTTTTATTACTAAAAAAAATCAAAAAGACGGTGGGGGGTGGTGCTGTGGTGGGCAAGTGACATAACCAGTGTTGCAGCTTAACACCGGTAACACTCTCAACACTGACTATTGCATCAAGCCTATTCACTGGGTTTTGCAAAATTCAGAATTCTAGCTATATATCCTTCTGTCGTTCTAGCCATCTATCGCTCTATCTATTGTTATATAATAACAACAGTTCCTATATCAATAGCCTAAAAATAGAATAGACTATAATGTCAGCTAATGACATTATTTCTGACCAACTGTTCTGGCAGTGATGTAGCCTATTCTTTCTAGAATTACAGAAGATTGTGCGTTGCAGATGTAGAACTGATTTCTCATGGAAACCTAGCTATTAAACTGTATTGAATTTTTTTCTGAACACCCTCATTGACTCAGAGTTCTTTCTGATGTATAGAAGGAAATATTATATAAACATTCTTCACTCGTGAGTTGTGTAAAGCAGGTTTCAGGGAATTTCATAATAAATCAAGACTACATTTGAATCAGATTTAGGTTTGAGGGGATGGAAGGAGTGGCGCCGTGTTACAAGATTGCTGCACAGGATGTGCTATTTACCCCCCTAGGAGAAAGCAGAGGGTTATTGGTTAGAGGATGCTGCTGAAAGCAGCTGGTTTATCACTACAGGCCTACCAAAGACCATTACAGGAAGACCCTCTTCCTGCTGCAATACCTAATATCCAGGAATAAAAATGTCTAGCGTCACCTCAGATAATTTAGCAGGAAATCGTACACTATATTACTCTCCCATTATTCTCTAGCCAACAATCTGGAATGACATATTTTCAGTGAAAACCAGAAAGGTGGCAAATGTGTTATTTTGTGTTTCATTCTGACTGGTGCCATTGCTGATTGGGTGTTAATAGCCATTGCTGCATCAAGTCTCCGGACTCCTCAACCTTGAGCTGGTATGTTTATATATGGTGGGCTTCTATAAAAGGAGTGCATGTCTCTCACAGGGTAATGGCACTGTGCGGTGGTTGTGCTGCCCGAGTCCATCAATTACACAGCCGTAAAGCTCTCATTTCAGCCCAAATAACTGCCATTGCTGTGTCAAAGTCCCCACCAAACTGCCTGGGTACTTTTAACAACCGCCCTCCCTCTCTCGGCTGAAGTAAATTGGTGAAAAGGCATGTTAGAGAGAAAATGAGTGGAAACTGGACAGACGGGGCCTGGATGTATTTTACAGACTGACTCAGACACCAGCTCAGCGCCAGCTTCTTGACTTGTATAACAGTGTGGAGATTGGAACAGATAGAGTGAGCTTGACTCACGGTGCTATCATGGAGAATCTGCTCTTGTTTTTCTTTAGTAGAGGAAGGAGAGAGAAGAACAGAAGGACAAGTGGGCGGACTCGCCTTACACGGCAAAAGACAGCTGAACCCAGTGACCTCGCCGTGGTCCTCGAGGAGAGGTTCTTCTTCGGCCCTTGGCCAGCGTGGAGGCTGGAATGGGGTGTTCTACAAATGGGTTCCTCAAGCTATACTCTCTGTTACTATCACACCCAATGTAATGTTCTCAGCTTGTCTGATATAAGTCACACTGCCCCCGTTTCAATCTCAGGGGAGAATTCTCTTGGCAGCGGATGGACTCGTGCTGATGCTGGCACCATTCCTTCACCGCGGCCCGCCTCTGATCTGAAAAGAGCGCTGCGTGTGAAAGGGGTGACAAGGATGGTAACTGGTCCACTCATCCCCCAATGATGTAAATGTCACTTCCCCCTTTCAGTCTGGGCCTAAAAGTCAGATGCACAGTGATGCGAAAGGCTGGAGAAGATGACACTGATTAGCTTGCTCTGGGGGGCGACTGTCATGGCTTGCGCAGGATGGCCGTGGCACTCTGTGATTAATGCCCATTAAACACCATGTGGCTCCAATTTATTGCAGCCCAAATCCTGTCTCCCAATGCGCTGATTACAGAGCGAAAGCCCAGCTCTTCTACACCTGCTGGATTGAGGAGATGCTCATTGTGCCTCGTTCTTGGTCATGTGGTTCCGCTGACTCTTTAGATAAACAAGCAATAAAGAGACAGCACTCCCTCTGGAACTTTGCCTAATCAACAGTGTGTGATTAGGGCTTTATAGCTTATCTAAATCACAATAAACTATGAGACTTAAATATTTTTGTTTCAGCTGCTTTGTTTGACTAGAAAACCTCTAGAGGTATTTGCCTCATGTTTCAAATTAGTCGTAAGCAATAAATCAATTTCTCGCCTTTTAAGACTGGACAACTCGTAAATCATTGAATACCAAACATAATTTTGCACAGGGGTATCTGGCTGATTCTGTTATATGTGTCTTTTATTATCTTGACATTTTTGCAAAGCATTTAAATTGTTCTTGACGTTGGAGCCGTGCTATAATGGTTGCTGTACACAATTTTTTATTATTATTTAAAAATCGTATATATTTTCTATATAAATGTTTTGTATATATATTGTTGTTTAGTTGCCTCTGTATTTTACTTTTGTTTCGTAGATACTATTCAGATGGGAAGGTCCCATCTGGATTGACCAAATACATCATGACACATGTGAAAGTAGTTCTTCTGTCAGAGTACAAAGATGATTGGATGGCCAACCCACTGACCAGAAGCGAACCCTTTCTTAGTCTGCTGCGAAGATCAGACATATTAGTTAAAAGCACAGAAAACCAATCTTGCCACTTTTATTTCAAATCTTTATTTTGGCCTGTCATTGGAGCTAATTCGAGTACAAGTCAGCATGTGCCGTCAGGAAATCCACTTAGCCCGATTTCCCGGCTCTTGTGAGGGGTAACATGACACTGGACCTCGGCCGTCAGGGGAACACTCACCGCCCCACAATAAACGTGTGACTCTGATGTCATGACCACAACTATGCGCCAAATTCCTCATTGATGCACTCAATTATAAGAGGTGCTCTTTCCATTTAAACGCCCTGTCATGAAGAGGCATGGGAATCAAAGGGTGGAAGGAAGCAGAGAGAAAGATGGAAGGGGGGGATTTGGTGGGGGATTGTGTGCAGCTGGGGCTGAAGGAGAACAACAGAGCCTACTGATTTGTTTGTTTGTGCTGGGAGACATGTGATGGTTTAACGGGATCCTTTCCTTTTTTTCTGCCTTCTTTTTTAAGACTAAGCCGAAGGAGGGAGCTGTCACCTTTGTTGGTTGTGTCATTTGTCAAAAGTACTTTCCAGTTTCCTTCCATAAATTTTTAAGTCGCCCCATTAAATATAAGGTAATTGCATTGTCTCTATATGGTGCCTGGAGCTACAAGTTCTATTAAAAAGACACAAAGGCAGTGAGTGTTAAGAGTATTTATTAAAAAGAATGGTATTAATTATGGAGGAGGAGGAGAGTGCGAGATGGGGAGAACTTGTGATGCTGCGAGGGTCAAGAGTGTGGATTTGTTCATGTAGTTGTTAATATTGCGCATATCGATGACAATCCATGGATGGTGATTTGACTGGTGTTTGGTTGATCTATTCTGGGTAGTAACAGTTCCTCCTCACCCTATTATTTGTCCCCAGCTGGGCTTCATTAAACCGACTTCCTCAAGTAAAAAGAGGCTCAGATTTGGAAAGGGTGGCTTCATAGTTCATCAGACATGCAAGAGAATGCAAAATGATACACAGGCAGGGGAAAAGAGGTTTAAAAGAGAATGTGTAAAAGAGGAAATAAAAGAGAGCGGTGAGCGCAATGGAGGTGTCAGGGTGAGGCAGGTGCACCTGACAGAGTGCACATTGGTTCCCATGGTTGCAGGGCCGGTACGATGAGGGGCGAGTCAGAATGATGACAGCTCTTCTAGCCCCAGGGCCCTTCCTCCTCCATGATACATTTAGGTTCTTAATGCCACCTCAAATGATCTTGCTAACTTTACTGTATTACTCTGCATGAATTTTTTAGCACCCTGAATAATGTTGTGGAAGTGAGGCAAGAGGAAGGTTCATCTCCTTGACAAATTTTACTCAAAGGATGTGGTCGCTGACCACATGCAATATTCGAGCCAGGTTAGTGTAAATAAGGCTAAATGCACTGAGCTACACTCAGCTGCTTGGTTGTTGGCCAGGATGTGCCCAATAAACTGCCTGTATAAATCGTTATCTGAAATTCTGTGACTCATATACTGCAGATTTCTCTAAAGAAATGTACATAAATAAAAAACAACAAATCTGGCATTGTGACTTTACATCTTAGCATGCAACACACATTAATAATTGAACTGGAACCTTCAAATAAAGAATTGTTTAAGTGTTTTGATATTACATAAGATCCTTTTGAACAACTAGGACTTCCTCCAGGTAGATCAGGCTGCACGATTTCATTTTTATGAGGGGTTTGTGTTCTCTCACTGAAGTAAATGGAAATGGATTAGGGTAGAAACAGCTTCATAATAATATATTTCCTGTGTCAGTTCTGTAATCCTATTCACTTTAAGACAAATAGGCAGAAAATGGTGTGAGGATGTTGGGAAGGGGGTTGGAAACGCATTTATGGCATGACATAATATGGCTCGTTTTCCACCAAAATCATTTTGCTGAAATTACTCAGATCATTGAAATAGAAAATATGAATTCACTTGTCACTCTTTACATTTTAATTCACACACTGTGAAGTGGCACAGAGCATAGTTTATGAGAGCTTTGACAAAATGTGCCACATGTTCTCAAGTACTTTCAAATGATAATTTCCAGGGAAAAAAGTGGAGTCATATAATTACAGGCAGTTATTTATACTTTGTACATATCCAATTCATCGCCTGTTCATTTAGCTAAAAGCTCAATGTTGGGTCTCTATTTTGGATGCTTTTTTTTTAAGACGAAGCACTCATCATTGCCCCCATCACAGCACATCTCAGTGGTAAGAATAGTCTCTCTTGTGAGTACTTGACGACCTGTTGTGGGAGAGCTCCTTTGTAAAGGGTTTAGAGCAAGCAATATAAATACTGTAGCTGGACTTCATTTCCCTAAAGCACCATAAGCCTACATAGAACATAGAAACCATTGGCACAAACCATTGGTTTACTAACACCAAAGTGCTGAAACCCATTCCAGCAACCAAAATATACTTCACTCCATGCCTAGTCGGTAAGGTTGATCATTTGTGTTGACGTAGACATTGGTTGATTCATCCACCCTTGTCTACGTCATGAAGAGCCACGATCGAAAAAAACTCTCCGAAACTTGTACGAACCCGGAAGTACGATTTTTGGTACAGAAATACTCCGTCATACATCCAAATTGTTTTTTGAAACTTTGTCCATGCTTAACATGAGAATCCAACTCTTTAACAGTGTAAACAACTCTGAATGCATGAAACAGCATTGTACCCCCCCCCCCTTTAAAATGGTATGGTTAAAACGTTTTGAAAGTCTTGATTTGGTGTGCAGTGCAATATACATGAGCCCTGTTTTTTGTTGTAGTTGTTGCGGGTGAGAGGAAGTGTTGCCTGTGTTTACCCTGGGTGAGCTCCACTGCAGATTGTGATGCAACCTCAAAGAAATGTCTTGTTTTTCTGGGTTAGCTGAGCTTGTCTTAGTGCAGCAGAGCAGCATAATGGTGTTTGTAATATCTCCAGCCCTGGGGCACATTTTAGATTGCGAAGCTGAAGAGCACAGCTTGGCTGCATTCACTCCAAGGTAGGGAGCATGAAAACACGGTGAAGCATGCATCTCTAGATGGGCTTTTGGAGAGCAGGCCTGAATGGCACTACAAAGGCCAAGCAAATTGTATAACTAAGAACTAAGACCTTAAGGTTGTGGTCTTTGTCAGAGAAGCTTCTTCTGGCATCTTTATTTTCTCATAGTAGAATAAAAGAATGGATGTACAATGCATGCTGGCATTACTCTTGTTTTAAAGAAATATATGAATTTGTAGTCGTGTTTCATTTTGATCATTGTTTGATCATTTTGATCATGGTATCATAACCAGCACTGAAACAGAACAATAGCAATATTACATTTATAGCAATATTACAGCAAATTTCTTTCTCCATCATAGACTGCTGGCCAAGGTTCAGCAGTTCACCACAAACAATGAAGCCCTGTGTTTGTCGCCTGGGTTCTTTGCTATTTTTATGTCTTGAGGCCTTTTTGCCATTTTGGTGTCTGTGTTGTTAAAGGCAACACATTTTGTCAGATAGTTTTCTGTTTACTATCAGAAAACCTAATTCTGGCAGATTACCAATCAGTATAATTACGCCCAGTGTATACGATTGTATACGATTTTTGTAATTTATGAAATGGCAAACAATGTGCAAGACAAGCACCATCTTGAAGGAAAGGTTGATGTTTAATCAGTTTGAATCTGTACTGGCATGTCTCATAACATTTATAATATTGCGTATATTATCCCACAGACACATTGCAATATGGTTTGTGCATAAACACGTCAGAGGATTCATATTAATAGAGCACGATTGCTCCAAATGGAGTGGAAATATTGTTCTAGCAGATGCTCAGTTCCAGTTTATTTATTCGATATGAAAAGCCTTCAGCTACTCTGATAGTCTCTATTTAGTCTCACATTATCATTAAACTTGTTTCCTTTCATTGTCTCTACAGTGGTCTGCATAATCTCAGCACCCTGGCCAGGGGATCTTACTTGTCACCCCACTGCCCAGCCTTCGCCTGCCTAACCTGACTACCATAGAGGGAGCAGCATTGAGGCCTTTACCCTGAGAAACAAGCAGATCCCAGACTTACAGAGAACCTTATGGTGAGTTCACAATGTCACACCACACAAGAGCAATGAAGGGAGGCCATGAAGGACCCAGGTGTTTAATATGGAAAAAGTGGAAAAGTGAGGTTAGGGAGACACATGTTCCTCGGGCTGTGCATCTGGCAGGACCGTGTGCTGAGGTTGCATGCCTCACAGATGCAGTAGGAAGATAAAAGTGCATCGCTGATTATATCTGATTTACCACGGCTAATAAAACTTTTGATTAGCATGGGAGTGGAATCATATAGTTAGATGTAGACTTAAGGCTTGTACAGGTGCATCTCAATAAATTAGAATGTCGTGGGCACTTCATGCTTCCTTCTGCTGACCAGCTTTTTGAAGATGCTGATTTAATTTTCCAGCAGGATTTGGCACCTGCCCACACTGCCAAAAGCACCAAAAGTTGGTTAAATGACCATGGTGTTGGTGTGCTTGACTGGCCAGCAAACTTACCAGACCTGAACCCCATAGAGAATGTATGGGGTATTGTCAAGAGGAAAATGAGAAACAAGAGACCAAAAAATGCAGATGAGCTGAAGGCCACTGTCAAAGAAACCTGGGCTTCCATATCACCTCAGCAGTGCCACAAACTGATCACCTCCATGCCACGCCGAATTGAGGCAGTAATTAAAGCAAAAGGAGCCCCTACCCCTACTAAGTATTGAGTATATGTACAGTAAATGAACATACTTTCCAGAAGGCCAACAATTCACTACAAATTTTTTTTTTATTGGTCTTATGAAGTATTCTAATTTGTTGAGATAGTGAATTGGTGGGTTTTTTGTTCAATGTGAGCCAAAATCATCACAATTAAAAGAACCAAAGACTTAAACTACTTCAGTCTGTGTGCATTGAATTTATTTAATACACGAGTTTCACAATTTGAGTTGAATTACTGAAATAAATTAACTTTTCCATGACATTCTAATTTATTGAGATGCACCTGTACACTGGCATTGTAGACTAAATGACTGAGGATCACACAAGTCTTTCCGAACATGAACTCGCACAGAAACATGCGTCTCATTGCTAGGAGATACATGACAAATGAAAGCAATATGTGGTCTAAAACTGACTCAAAATATCTAACATGACTGATATCCTCCGACTGGATGGAATCATAGTCTGAAGCACAAAAATCGGAGTCCGTGCCCATCATACATGACACAATTTTCTGCGAAATCTGTCAACTTTGACTGCCCAAAATGGCAGACTGGCTCTGACTTTCAACAGCTAAAGCATACAGATTGCAAATCAGGCCAAAAATCTGGGCAAAAGTTGTGTAGTGTATTCCGGCCTTTAGGCCCTTATAGCAGAGAAAAGATCTGAACATTTAATCTGTTCCACAGTTTTATGATATATTTGTGGATACCACAAATGCCTGTGCTTCAAAGCCTGAGCCGTGAACAGTGACAGGGTTTATTTTCAATGGTGCTCAGAGTAGTGGCAGCCAAACATCCGACTCTTGCATGCTCGCCCACCAGTGCTTAAGCTTTTAACCTCAGACAGTGACTAGAGCCATTTATTTGTTCTACTATAGGAAGCCAGGGCATACTTGTAGCAGATGTTTCGACTCTTCCAATCGGGGTCACAACCTCCAGATGCTCTCCCTCTTTTTTTGCACCTTCTCTTTATAGAATTTTGGCAGTGGAAATCCTTATGAGGCATACTGTTCCACTTGCTTTGGCTAGTCCTGTGCAACACCTTCTTTTTTGATGCAGTTGCATCCAGTAAAATGTGGGGATACCTTCATGTGGCAGAAGGGTCGACATGTGTTAGTCTACAAGATCCAAGCTGTGTCCAAACCCCGTTTAAGGTAGAGCCAAGCTAAGACCTCCTTTGGAGTCAGTAATTTCCCCTTGGGTTCTGTGATTTTAAATGTCAACAACTGGCCACAGGTTTTACGTTTATGCATGGTTCAGTCAACCTCATGAGGTTCTAATGTAGTTGAGAGGAAGTGAAAAGACAAGGATATCATTTCAATGAAGCATAACCTTGTAAGTTGGGAACCAGTAAGAAAGACAATTAATCAGTGCCTCCACAGCTGCTTCCTGACATTTCTGCAAAATGTTGTGGAAAATTTAATGAAGGCAAGCTTGTAATGGTTTCAAGCTTACCCGGTGGAAAATATGACAATCTTTCCATAGACAATTAAGACCAACATGAAGCCCTGTTTTTCACTTTTTTTTGTCCCTGTCTTTCCTTCCATAGGGGCTGTGTTTGTGTTTAAGCCAAGGCTAAATGGAAACATGTACATTAAAACGGATACAGCTGTGGAGTCTGAAAAACCCCTAGGATTGTTGGCGCTTCACTAAGCAATCTTAAGCAGTGGCACCTACAGAACGATTTAGTGTCAAATTGCATGTTCCCTCCCACAGTCCACAAGGCGGGCATGTTTTTAAACACCGTCTCCAGGAATGTGTCATAAATCCATCTAATGACCTATACATGATGCTGATGATCTTTTCCCTATTTACTTCCTATCTTTTTCCTGCATTGCACCAGTCCACAAATATGCAGCTCTTGTTTTGGGAGCGGGTTATTCACAGACAATGTTTTCATCTCTGCCGTTTTCAATTATCGAGCCATCCTGTAATTATGCTGCTCTGCCCCATATTGGACTGCTGGTGTGCCTCAGAGTCCCGGGCCAGACTGGGGTACATTTTTCCTTCTAGGCCCCCCTTTTCTCTAGTGGCCGGTCCAGTCACTTATTTGATTGGTAACAGTATCTTGTGCTGGGGGGATAGTGCTTGGGCTTTCAGAGTGGCAGTTAAATTAGACATGACCTCATGTTGAAAGGGGTTTATTCTCTCCTTAATAGCTGTTGTGTTTTCTATCAGCAGGCACTGCCTTTTGACCCGTCACCCACAGCAGCACTCCGATCGTGGTACTGTCCCAATGTAGACCTCTTCTGTGACAGAAAGAAGAGAGATTGAACTGCTGCTTGGTTTACTTGGGGCTTCCCATCAGACCCTTTAAATGGTTGGTGGCTTGAAGAAATAGATATCAGTAGCTTTTTCATTATTAGGACATAAACGGTAGACATAATAACTGGGCACTTTCTTAACTGCTGTTACTGTTCATCAAGATAAATCGCAACATTTCCCAAACTGAGGCAGTGCTAATGTCTTATTTAATGGCTGATGTCAAGGCCCAGTCAAATTTTAGCGCATAGCAATTTGTTGAGAGAGCAGCCGTCTGGACAGATGATGTTATTTAAATAATCACCAATGATATGATTATAATGACAAGCTAATGGGTAATGTGTCCTTTACGCTGCTGTACTAATCAGAATAAGCGAGTGTTTTCTCCCTCTTCTTTATGCCGTGATATTGTCCTTATGAAAGAATTGCCCATCATTTCCATGAAAGTGAGTCTGTTGATGCTTGATTTTTCCCGGTACATTCACTCTCTCGCTCTTACTGAGTCGCTGGCATCACAGCTGCTAGATAATTACGCATTCGACCAAATGTCTTGAAGGGTTGTATGCACCTCGTTTCCGGCTGCGTGCGGATCATGGCAGCTCTGCCATCCCTCTCGGCCCACACAGGCAGAGAATCAAATGGGCTGGGTTGTGTAACTGAAGCCCCTTTCATAACGCAATTCATCAACACCATAACCCTGCATGGTATTCATGCCTTCCCCACCCACACAGGAACAGTCATCCACTCTCCTCACCCCGTCTCGAGATGGCTGTAGATGCTTCCCACGCATGCTTTCTCTCTCCAGCACACACATAAATGCTAAGGCTCTCATGTACAGTGTTAGAAATACTTCCTTTGCTTTAATGGCTCTTTCCTCTCCTCCATATAGCTTTGAAAGACTGGTTTATCTGTCAGAACTGCCGTCTTTTCATGAACCCCTATCGATCCTCCTATTTCCTTATTTCAGAAGGCTTTGAAAGCATTGTAACTATTGTTGAATAGTGCATTATGGAAGTCCTTGGAATGTGATTGTGATATTGTCGATGTGTAGAACTCCCCTCCGCTGACCATCTGGACATGATTCTAGCAGGCCTGTCTCTCTGCACTGGCCTCTAACCCAGCTGGATGTGGAGCTGGATGAGTCGTCTGCCCAAGATTCAACTTTGGATTCTTAATGAGGAGTCAGTATGACACTCCAGGGGGCTGACTCACATACATTTTGGGTGATACATCCTCCAGTCCTGCTAACACAGACCAAAATCACACCGTAAAAGTTGCTGGATGAGCAAAAGGTGAATCTTGCAGGGAGCTGAGATAAACAACCAAGACAAAAGTACTGAGCAAGTGAAGTAAAAGGTAATGTGAGGATAGCATTAGTGGGCCATAATTCAGGATTGTCTCAGACATTTCCTTTATTTGATTGAACGGACAGTGCCTTTTTTCAGGTAGCTATAGTAACTTAAATAAAAGAACAGCTATTGAGATCCTTCCCACATAGAGTCATGGTGTGAATAGACATGTGCCAATTCCTTTAAAACAGAAGACTTTATTGTGGTATCCTTACTTCAATCTATTTTCAGACTTGTTCTCATTTGCTCTGTGCCAGATGATAAAGCCTGTTGGAGTAGTAAAAGTTACCTCCATCACTAATGAGTTGCGATAGCTGGAACAAGGGCAGTGGAAAATCAACTCAGCAACCTCTCCTCCTCTACAAGAGTAGTGGTATTCGTGCACACTTGAAATTCCCTAATGGCAGTAAAGTTCCTCTTGAGACAACCAAGCAAGGTGTAAGCAAATTTTAGATGCATGACGACAAGGCAAATACAAATAAGGTGCAAAATAAAGTTTGAGTAATTGACCACGATTGTTTTAACGGTAGGAATTTGTCACTATAACCTCTATAACCACTGAATTGAAACAATTAGCAGCCTGTTGAATTATTCGGTGTCTGTCCTATAAGCGACAAAAAATTGTGCCACTTGGACTCAGGGAAATGATATCTGGCTTGTGTACCTCCCCAGCATCATAGCTGTGATGTCATGAGGGAGCAGACAAAAGGTGGAACCCAATCTCTGGAACATACTGCCCGGTGTGCCCAGGTGCACCTCAGTGAGCTACATGATCTAGTAACACTGTCTGCCTCCAAAGAGTCCATTAGCTTAAGTATGCAAACTACAATTAAAAAATACTAAAAAAATACTAAATACAATACAAAAAAAAAACTAATTTGCCCATTGGCCTCTGATCATCATGGCCTCCTAACAATCCCCATATCTACTGATTGGCTTCATCTCCTCTCCACCAATAAGCTGGCCAGGTGGATGCTGCACACTGGTGGTGGATGAGGAGATACCCCCTGACAATGTAAAGCACTTTGAGTGCCTAGAAAAGCGCTATATAAATGTAATTAATTATTATTATTATTATTATTATTATTATTACAGTCACATACATATCATCTAATTCTTTCCGAGTCATTTACACTACTGAAGTTGCTTATATTTGTGCTTGAATCAACAGATCACACCATAAGCGGCTTTGGATTGCAAAACCATCTCTTAAAAAAGTGGGGGAGCGGTAAATGGACAAGCTTGACTGAATTACCCTAGTTGTATATTGCTATAACCCTGTAACTTTGGCAGGAGTTAAGCAGCCAGGCAGCTGATAATCACAGTGTTAAAGAGCATGACTCAGAATATTTAAAGAACATAGCTTGGCAAAAAAAAAATGTTCCAGGTCTACTTCGATTTTATTCTTTATTTAGTTGTTCATTTATATATTTATTTGTTTGCAGTCTTGCAGTGTCCTGCGGTGAACTTCGGGGAGATAAGGCATTTCCACTGCATAATGGCTTTAAAAGTGATAGCGCTTTAAAAAGACAGGGAGTCTCCCTTCAAGTGAAAAGGATATCCAAATAGCTTAGAATGTGACATAATGCTTCTACAAATCCTTTTAGGACTGCTGCACCGTGCGGCATTCATTGACAAACAGACTTTGAGAAGACTGCTGTTAATCCTCTCACTGGAATCTGACAGCAGAACTGTAAAATGCATAATCCTTGCCTTAGATTAGGTGGTGTATATTTATTCATGAGCAAGCATCCTCATAAAAAAAATGTTTTGAACTATGTGTGTAGAACAGTACATACTGTAGATTGACTCTTTAACAGTGGCAGAGAGCACAGGTACTTCATGCCATATAAGATTTTTGTAACCTCTTTTGGTTTATGTAATATGACATAGTCATTCTATTGCGAATTCTGATGGATTTGCTGTGAATGGAGGTACTGCTCTTACCCTCTTCACAGTGTGTGTACCACACATGCGCTTTCAAATTATAAGCACATCTATTTGCCTCTAAAAAATGTGATTAAAAGTATTTTTAACCTCCCTTAAAAACATAGGTTATGCAATTCATTCAGTAGATGCAGTGTCTCGCAACCCAAAAACCCATCATGTCATGAAAGGCAAGAAAAGAGCAGGGAAAAGCATGAGCAATAGGGCTGGATGGTATGATGAAATGCGTCATGGCAACAGTACAAAGTGTCTATAGGTACAGTTTTTGCTATTGTTTATATTGCGGTAGGTATAAATATCCGCACAGTGCAGTACTACTTAAATTTATCAACATGTGAGGGTGATAAAGAAACATGCATGAATGAGAGAATAAAGTGCTTGGGGAAAAATGTATCAGTATATTGTCAATATATTGGATCCTTGCAGTAGGTCTTAAAGTGACAGCAGCCTATAATACCTGCTGCAGTCTATGGCATGTTAATCAAACAACAAAATAAAAATCTATGTACTTTATAGTAGTATCAGGAGTATCTTGAAACTACATTGTAGTAATTTTTTAGGGCTGGTCCGAATACCATTTTTTGAGCTTCGAAGCCTTCGGAGGGAGGGGGCTGAACATATTCTTCTCTCTTATAAAGGCAGGAATCTCTGTGTCTGTCTGTCTGTTTGCATTTTTATGTCGAGAACCGTTCATCCAAACGACTTCATGTGTGGTGGATGTGTTGCTGCGGACCCAAGGGAGTGCAGTGTCGCATTTTGGTGCAATATGTACACGCGACACGTTCAGAATTAATATACTTTTAATAAACTACAGAACAGCGCAAGCCAGAAGCGGCGCGCCTCACGCGGGCAGGGCTTATATGCTCCGAGAACGAACACTGCACTAGTGATACAAAACACACAGGTATGTTAAGAGCAATACTTTTAATGTAGACAAATTATTATTAGGCTGGGCTAATGTATGTTTTTTTTTTTTTATGACTGCCGTATTCGCAAGTATTTTCCAAGCAAATTAAGTGCACGTTTTTATCATGTGTAAAATTACTGATTAACATGGTGGATAAAAGCAGCTCGTTTGTTTTACACCAACAATATACAATAGGCGTACTACTTACAGAACTCAGGTGATTTTTCAAACTTGATGTGCTGTTGTGGTAGGCCAGTTTCAAACCGCATATTTGGCACACTGCCTTTGTCTTGTCACTCAATTTAAAGCTGATGTCTTCGGCATTTTTGTCTTCTCTTCCAGATAGGGATGCTCATTTTAACCAGTTAACCATTAACCGACCGTAAGAATTTTGACCGATTAATACAATCAGTTAAACGGTTTAAAAAGTAATTAATTTATCAAAATATTTAAAAAGGTTTGCTGCATGGTTAAAATACTCTACGCGTATAAAAAACAATTGCGTTTTTTAGAGAAAAAAAACATAAGTCGCATATAAGTCGCATTTTATTATTTCATTCAGAAATAGACCTAATGTTATTATAATGTTTACAAACATTATAATAACCACTGTAAACATAGCTACGCTATTTTAGTTCCCCTCACTCCACAACAAATCCTTTCAATTAACAGTATTTAGAAAATAACGAATTAAAAATATAAAAAGCTATATCTATATAAACGACAAGCCAAAACGAATTCATTTAAACTAAAATGAAACTTAAACCAACGTTGGGTCTCTCATTCGACACAAAATCAAATGTTTCCGTATTTGCGATGTATTTGAATGCCAGAATATTATTTATGTACTTCACTCACTTTCCAATATCCACGTAAAACAAAATGTTTTGGATAACGTCACGGCGGTACAGTGACAACGCTTAACGGCACAGATTTTACTACATATTTAAACTGAGCAGTGTGTTTTTTTTCATATGTGTGACTGACTGCATTTTATTATGATAATGAGCAGGCTGCATTGTCAAGTTAGCAATGCTTAACTGTGTGCGCGCATGCAGCGCCAGCGCAATCACTTGAATTGTTTCCTTCTAACAGTGGAAGCAACTACTCTTTTTAGTCATAAAGATAATCGGAATTGTAAAAGATTTGCCTTTATTTGTGTACATTCACAATAAAAACAAATCTTTGTGCTTTTGTAAAATAAACCTAAAGAAAAATAGGATGCCGCTTTCTGCCATCTGGTTTCCTTTCGTGCAGCTCAAAAATGAACCGAAACTCTGCATACTAGGCTACTAGTAATTTTATAGAAATTTTTCTGTGTCATTGCATTCTAAAAGCCTCACTAATTTACAGAATTGGGCAGAAAGTTTGTTGTGCAAATGTGCATGTTGCTATAGGAAACTGCCTGACAATGCTGTACATTTAAAATTGTTGCTTTAGTGCAACAGCAACTAGGGAGTTCAACTCATAGTTTGTCTTGGTTTGTGAACACATACTTTCCTGTGTCAGGCATGGAAGAATTATGAAAACAAAATGAACCAAATGTTAATGTTTCAAGTGCTATAAATACCAGTGGTTTTTCTGCCCTGCTATTTTTAGTGCTCACATCGCCTTCCAGACACCAGCGTCACACAGTTTCCTCACTCATACTCAGGCAATGCTGTCTGTTGCAATCAGAATGAGCCTAAGATTAAGATATACATCACACAGATAATTCAGTACCTTCCCTTTACAAACACGTTCATGTTCTGTTTATTGCTTTGAGTACATACTGTACCTTAAGGCTGTATTTTGGTCTGTAATTCTCCCACCTTTGTCTTTAAGTGTTCACAGTGTTAATGTTTTTAAAAGCATTGAAAAACCCAAAACTCTTAAGGAAGAAAATGCTTAGAGTTTGCCCTTTAAACACCCAAACACCCACACACACTACGTAGAATGTCATTTGCATTCCTTGGGCTATTTTTATATGTTTGTGTCTCTTTAGGAAATGAGTGGGCAAGGTTGTTAATGATGACTCATGAGCAGAGGGAGGTGGTAGCTCCTCTGCATCAGTTCATTGAAAACTCTTGACACACTTGCTAGGCAAGAGGTACACAGCTGCACAGCTGCCTAGATATCAAACTGAAAGAAATATAACAAGAAAGCAAGCTGTAATTGAAGTATGATGAGCAACCAGCCATAGAGTCACATGATCAACTGAGTATTTTTTCGCCAGCTTTTTTAGACATCAGCTTTTTAAAAATGTTAAGGTAGTAATGTTAAATATGCAGCATTTTCTTTAATACATGTAGAAAAACAATCCCTTGTCTAAAAATAATCTTTAAACTTACATTTATTTTATTTATTATTATTATTTATTTTTTCTTCTCTTATAGATACTGACACATCAGAGGACATTAAACAGAAGAGGAACAAGCTTGAATGAAACAAAAAGTGAATGTACTGTTCAAATGAGTGATGGAAAGATACTGGCCTGATTGTCAAAGAGGGACATAATTTACATTTTAAAGTGGAGCAACACTTTAACTATGGAAGTGGAAGGACCTTTTATTTAGGAGTCACTTAAGTAACTCATCTGGCATGACAGCGTACATTAATGAAATTTAGCAAACATCTTAAGAAACCCCATTGAATTACTCAGAAAAATGGAGACACGTGAACCTGCTGTTGGCCAAAAATGCACCAAGGAGCAACGGGAAAAGAACCCCTTACAAAGAAAATGGGTGTCTGAGCCCTCTGCTGGATCGAAAAGATGTACCTTCGCAGATCCAGATGTTAAAAGACACATGCATCGTGAACAAAGTCTTACAAGTGGGACAAGCCTTGCTAGCTCCACTCAGAAGTTTAGCTCTGGAAAGCTGATGTCATCTGCAGTGACACACTCATCACAAGAAAGCCAGTTTCAACAGGTCTTCCCTCGGCCTTACTCCTACCAGCTGCCACATTCATACCCGCAGGAGCCTTTCCTTGGTGGTACAAAGCCACAACCTGGGTTAGAGGCCCATGCCTGGTCTTACTCTGGTCAAATGCAATCTCTGCCACCAGATGATATGTTTCCTGTACACTCCCGCTCTCATGGAGTATTTCCCCGTCAGAAGTCTCCAGCTAGTTTTGGCCAGTTTTCCCAATCTGGACCTGAGCAGCCAGATGAAAGTCATAAGAAGGAACAAAAACCCAAGAAGCCAGGAAAATACATATGTCACTACTGTGGCAGGGCATGTGCTAAACCCAGTGTGCTTAAAAAACACATCCGTTCCCACACAGGGGAGCGTCCTTATCCCTGTGTTCCATGTGGTTTCTCATTCAAAACCAAGATCAATTTGTATAAACATAGAAAATCTCATGCTCATGCTATCAAAGCAGGACTTGTTCCATTCTCTGAGTTAGCAACTCGAACAGACACTGATCAAGCATCTTCAGTTGGGGAAGCAGAGGCACACTCTGATGGTGAACAAAGCACTGACACTGATGAAGAAACTGCAGAAGGTGCAATGTTCCCTGAAAAACGTAGCCCACAGATATCATTTGAGTCTGACAAGAGCCCAATGGAAAGGGGACCAGCATATGCAGATCCAGCAGAGGTACTGTCCGTGGCATCTATGAAAGTGCCTATTTTAATTGTTCCAAAACAAGGGGTACCATCACCTGCCACAGAGTGTCCCCAGTTTACAGACATTAAAGGTTCAGTTATTGGTGGACAGATGGGCAGAGGAGATGAATCTCATACTTTTAAACAGAGACTTGCCTTAAGACTCACTGAGAAAAAGGACCAGGATTCAGAGCAGTCTCAAAATCTCTTGAGCCCCCACAGCAAAGGTAGCACTGATTCTGGTTATTTTTCCCGCTCAGAGAGTGCTGAACAGCAGATCAGCCCACCCAACACCAATGCAAAGACATATGAAGAGATAATGTTTGGAAGGACTTGGTACCACAGAACCAACTCCAGATCTAGACAATCAGTCACAGTTGGGATGTTAGCTATTGTTAGTCAAGACACTAATATCAACAAGTCTAGTGCCATGCAGGAGTTGGCCATGGGAAAGATATCAGAGGGTCATGTATTTTATCAAAGGGATTGCGCAGAATCACAATTAATTGCTGGATGTGACCCAAAGCATTATCATGCTGGCTCTTGCCAAACTAACACAGGTCTTTTGGAAGCACCCTCTGATTCAGGGCCACTTATTAGAAGCAACTCAATGCCAACACCTTCCCCAACCAACCTCAATGTCCCACCAAGTCTAAGAGGGAGTCACTCATTTGATGAGATGATGACCCAAGATGATGTCTTTTATGGAGGAGCTGCGGGTCTAAAAAGATTAAGGAGACAGGCCGCCTTTGAACACTCTGCCCAAGAAGGTCATGGAGAATCAGAGAACTATGGGAAAATCCCAGGTCCAAACTCAAGTTTGAAAATGGGAGAGAGAGGGCCTCTGATGCCAGAATTTAAAGGCTCTGTGTCAGAGATGGCTTGCCCAGAAGTACGCACTGCATACGCTTCATATGGTACAAAGGTGGGAATGACAGAGTTTACCACAAGAAAACGGCGCATGAAAAAGAGTGTGGGTGAAGAGGAAGATTGCCTTGGACAAGATGATAGCAGTCGAAGTGGCTCCACTGAAATGACAGGGGATTATGAGCTAATACAAGGAAGTCAAGATTCTGCTAAGGCTTCTCCTGCTAGTAAGGGATCCATGTTTAGAGCACACAGCCCATCAGACAGTTTTGACAGAGGCTCATGTATGACTCCAGATGACATTGTACTTGTTCAAGATTCAGACACGAAGACTGCTGGTAATGTAATATCTGTCATTCAACATACTAATTCGCTGAGCAGGCCAAACTCATTTGAGAAGACTGAATCAATTGAACATCCATTTTATCAGCCAGATAAGCATGCTGGACATCATTCTGAGCAATCAGACTCAGAGAACATTGATGATGTGCAGAGCCCTGATTCTCATTATAGATCAGAAAGCATGGAACAGCAGCAGGGTGACAATGAACATGGATCTTTCTCTTCTAACCCATTGTATCATATGCCCCACAAACTTGTACGACAACCCAACATTCAAGTGCCTGAAATACGAGTTACAGAAGAGCCTGACAAACCAGAAAAAGAACCTGAAGTACCAGTGAAAGAACCAGAGAAACATGTTGAGGAATTTCAGTGGCCACAAAGGAGTGAAACATTGTCCCAGCTTCCTGCAGAGAAGCTGCCCCCAAAGAAGAAACGTCTGCGTCTTGCAGATATGGAACACTCTTCTGGGGAGTCAAGCTTTGAGTCTACTTGTACTAGCCTTTCAAGAAGCCCTAGTCAAGAAAGTAACTTATCTCATAGCTCAAGCTTTTCAGTGTCATTTGACAGAGAGGAAAGCATCAAATCTGTATCCCCAACTAAGCAAGATGACTTTGCTAAGCAGTCTGAGTTCTTAACTGTTCCAGGCAGTGGCCATTCTCTGTCTATACCAGGCCATCATCAAAGAGAGATGCGACGCTCATCATCAGAGCAGGCACCCTGTGCTTTACCCACTGAAGTACCAGAAATACGTAGTAAGTCATTTGATTATGGAAGTCTTTCAACCGGTTCAAGACAAGGAGAAGTTTATGCAAGTGCTTCAGCTATGAAGGAGCGTAGACGAGGTTACCTTGTTAGACAGGCATCTCTCAGTGTCTATCCTGAAGTAGTGGTTCAAGAGCCAATCTCAGAATTGAATATCAAACAAGAGCATTCTGAGCATGTTTCTCAAGCTGCTTTAATTGGCACATCTTATTGTGCAACTAGTGACTTGGCAAGACCCAGAAGAGGTACACAGTCAGTTCTTGGATCACATCACTTGCTGCAACAAAGCATCAGTGAGGACAGTCTACCTGAGGATCATTTCCAGAATGCTCCTCGTTTGCCTGCACAGCTTTCATCAGATAGTGAGCATTCAGTGCATGAGCACATGACCCAGGATATAATTCAGCACTCTTCACTTCAGAGCAACCTGCCATCTTCACCTTTCTTGCCATTTCAGCCAATGTTCTGGCATCCTGAATCAACACAAAGAAACAAGCAGCACCTGCCATTCCAGACACAACAGTTACAGAAAGTACATATCAAACAGCCAAATCTACAGCCCATGCTACAGAAACCATACCAACCTCCTCATCAAATTCAGGTGCAAACAGACTCAAAAACCGACGGGGCAAGTCACAACTATCCATATCCCTCAAGAGCCTCCCCACAGCAACTTGGGGCCTTGTCATCTAAAGTGCTTACTACAAGCTTCTTACAACAAGTTCAGCCTATCTTTGCCACTCAAAATGTAGGTTCACAACCATCACTCCCTGGAATGCTGGTACCAGTCAGGATCCAAACAAATGTGCCATCTTATGGTAGTGTTATTTATACAAGTGTTTCACAACTCCTTGTCACTCATTCTCAGAGCACAACTTCTATCAGAGTTTTATGCACAGACAATGTGTCGACTGTTTCACTAACAGGCACTGCATCAAAGCACCAAGTAGGCATCAATTTATCCAAAATATTAGGACATTCAGAAGGGTCCTTTAATATTCCAATGTGGAAAGTACCTGAATATTTACCTGGGAGCCTTAATACAGGAATTCCTTTGTCTTTGACGTCAGGAACTATCTCTACTACAGATGCTTCCTCTAGTAACGGGGGGAGTAAGAGAATGTTGTCGCCAGCTAGCAGTCTTGAGCTTTTTATTGAAACCAAACAACAGAAACGGGTCAAGGAAGAAAAGATGTATGGCCAGATAGTAAAAGAGCTTAGTGCAGTTGAGCTGAGCAATTCCAGTGCACTGAAAGATAAGTCCCCCAAACCTGAATTTTCAAAGAGAGATGACTCCATAGATGAACAAGAGAGGATGTCCTCATCTCCACCCACTGATTTCTTGTCATCTAAATTCCTTGGGTACCCATCTGCACCTCATTTATCTGATGTGCCACCAAAAGACAACTTCATCCCACCCTTGCAAATTATTACAAATGTGGCTAGCAGACCAGATTCCCCAGAACAGCTTGATGTTGATGAGTCTACCCCAGAGGCAAGCTCAAGCCCACAATCAGTAATCTCCTCGAGTGATACTCAAGAAGAATCTAAGCAGAACATTGGTAACAAGTACCCAGTAAACATGCTGGTGCAGCTAGCTGCCAATCAGGGTGGTGGAGTTGTTGGTAGCACTCTTCTGCTTACTGACCTGGCAGATGTCCATCAGTTTTTTCAATTCCCAAGTCTTCGCACACCAACCAGTGTCAGCTGGTGCTTCCTAAATTATACTAAGCCAAATTACGCACACACGACTCCCCTAACCTCTGTGTATGGTTCTTGGTGCGTCAGCTCTTACAACCCCAACCCACTCAACCTCAGCACCAAGGCCACCTTGGCACTTCTGCGGTCCAAACAGAGGAAGAACACAGAGATGTATACAATGGCTGCTATGTGTCAACCTGGCACTGGAAAACTTGTTTCATCCCTCCGGTGGAAACAGAAGTTTGAGCAGGTAGTCCTAACTGCTCCTAAAAATACACAAGAACACATAAAAAAAAAAAATTCTAATTAAATTCAAAAGAAAAATATTTACAAATAACAATATGCATTTAATTCCATTGATTTGTCAATAAATATTAATTTTAAAACATTGCAGATATTAATAGTAATTTATATAGACAGAAAATAGATATATATTGTAAACAAATACTTTAAATATTACATTTTAAATATTATTAAAGCTAAATTTACCTTTTGCAACTTGTGAAATTATGAAATGCAATATATTTGTTAGCAAGATATGCATGAGTAAGTTCACTTTGGTTTGGGTCAGCACAGCTTAAAGACACTATACAAATATAAAGAACAAGCTCGTAAAGAATCCTTGTTCTGTTATTTCTCACATAGAATGTTAGGGAAAGCAGACCATTGTATTATTATTTTTTATTATTATTGTTGTTGTTGAAACAAAAGTTGCCTTTTGCTCATGTTTTTATTTTTCAAATGATCAAAATGATAAAAAATGAACAACAAGAAAATGCACAGACCAACTTATGTTGCTTATGTTTTATGCTTACAGTTTTAGGGTTTATTATTCAATCTCTTTTTTGTTTACATTTCCAGTTGAAGCCAGAGCTTATACAGTTGGATGTTGGAAGGTTTGGGAAGAAAATTAAGGGAATCAACTCAAGAGACAGGGTAAAAGAGGACCATGGAGAGAAAGAAGCTTCTTCAAAGCAGGCTGAAGCTACTCGCATCAAAATCTTTGAAGGAGGGTATGTGAAGATGTGTGGTTACTTTCTTGAACATATAAGTGTTCTTTATACAAGATAGGGCTTCCCTTTTTCTAAAATCCAATTAAAAGTTTTATACTGCTGGGGAACAAATATTAGGAGCTGAGGAAATCAACATCTATCAACATACAAATTTAATGGTGCAATGGCTAAATCAGTTGAACTCAAGAATCTGGAAAGTCTATGACTACAGTGTGTGTGTGTGTATATATATACTGTATATATATAAATTCATGCTTTTAAAGCATTGGGTGCTCCATATAATGTTATCCTGTGTAAGGAAAAAAAACTTAAATTGATACGGCTGTGAAAATATTTTAGTTTAAAACATATAAAAGAATAATGCCTTCAAAATATATAATGTGCTCTTTTTGATGCGATTTCTTTCCCCATCAGCATTCACCAATATATTTGAAAACGATGTTGATGATGTTAATGTCAACAATGATGTTAATAACCCTTTCCTTGTTTTTATTTCAGGTACAAATCCAATGAAGACTATGTTTATGTGCGTGGCCGAGGCCGGGGAAAGTACATCTGTGAGGAGTGTGGGATCCGCTGTAAAAAGCCAAGCATGCTGAAGAAACATATTCGCACACACACAGATGTCAGGCCATATGTCTGCAAGTTCTGCAACTTTGCTTTTAAAACAAAAGGTGGGTTTTCTCATCCATTTCCAATAACCACACACATGCAAATGCACACAAAACATTTTAAAACATAATTTGATAATTTGAATAAAACTTTAAAACTAAAACTATTTAATCAGAATAAATCGAGGGCTAGGTATCATTGTGGGCATGCCAATGCAAGCAATTCAAACACTTTAAAATCTGTTTTTTTAGGAAACCTTACAAAACATATGAAGTCAAAAGCTCACATGAAAAAGTGCTTAGAGCTTGGAGTGTCAGTGACATCTGTGGATGAGGCGGAAACAGAAGAACCAGGTATGATTCCGATTCTGCATACATTTTATTGAGAGGAGCCAATACTGCAATATATGTTGGCGGCTGGAAGTAGCACTAGTCCAGGAAAATTAGCCTAATTAAAAACAGAACCCTGCTACTGCCAGTTTTAAATAAAATAACCAAATTAAAACTAAAAATAATATTTTCCCCATTTGATCACATGTTCTATCAAAGGAAGGCAAAGTAACCCAGTAACCTTTCTAGACCAACTGATATTTAGGACTAAACTAAACACAATTTGCTATTAAAACACCTCAAACAATGCTGATTAACCTGTGAAAGTCAGTTGAGAAAATGTGCTATTACTCTTGTTTTTCCAGACACCACTGAGGAGGTCCAAAGAGCATCGGAAAAGATTGGCATGTCAGAGATAATGGCAGAGCACCAATTCTCTGATGCTGATGACTCAGAGGGTGCTGAAGAGGATGGTGATGAAGTTGATGAAGATGAGGATGACGATGACGAGTATGATGGTGATTCAACGCCGAAGACACGTTCTCGAAGCACAAGCCCACAGCCATGTGCCATGCCCTCACTCTCCATCACTGCAGTCACCGCTTCACAGGAATCCACACCAGAGCCTCTGGCCTCTATCTCCAAAAAGCCTCTTTTCACTTATTTCACTAGTCTGCCCAGTATTCAGATCACCCAACTCATGGCACCCAGTGAGAAAGCTGGAGAGGCCCAGATGGCTGAATACCAGAAGCTCCTTCAAGGGGCTCTGGGTGAAGATCACACAAACAGACTGGATGTGCCTATCTCTATGGATGAAGACCTTGCGCTCTCTCCGGAACACAGCTCATCCTCCTTTGACTTCTCCTGTTCCCGTCTGTCTTCACCTGGCTGTGATTCCTCCCCTCTGCGAGAAAGCTCACCTTCCTCTAGACGATATCTGTCCCCTCGAAGGGACCTCTCTCCACGTGGCCGTTTGTCACTAAGGCGAGAAGCGTCTCCCCTTAGGCATATCTCCCCCAGGCGGGATGTTTACAGAAGGGATCTGTCACCGAGGAGGGACCTTTCTCCAAGAGGACATCTTTCTCCCATCTCCCAGACAGGACGGCCGACATCCCCAGGAAGGGATCTCTCGGGCAGACTTTCTCCCAGAAGCCGCAGGGGCAAGATCAGACCTGTGTCCCCCAGGAGGGGTCTCCATTATCAAAGCGGCCCATGGGTGCACAGCCCCAGCCCACATGCAGAGATGATATCATTAAGCCAAAAGACCAAAAGAAATGCAGAACTTGAGGTGGTAAGTTGTTATATAACTTATAACAGTTCAAACTTTAAATCAAAATTAATATAGCTATAAACAGTGCACTAGCTAGGCAACCATATCAAGTCCTTAAAATTACACGGTGCAAATGGCTGCATACTTTACATCCATGCCAAGTTTGGTGAGTCAAAGGATAAAAAGTCATTGCTGTTCAAAGTGAGGAATAATAATGATAATGATATGCCAGAGGAAAGGCAATAGCCAGCATACAGTATGTTGTATCCTTAATGAAGTATACAAAACATAAGTATATGATTGCAATGCAGGTGTGGACAAGTAAATTGTAGTGGTAGTCAGTTAATGTTTCCAACTAACAAATGGCCATCATACAACAGGATGGAGCATTTCTATTTATACTGTATACTAGTTGATTTAGAACTCCCTGGAGAAAATGGAAAACTGCAGTGCCTATACAGTGTAAGCAGTAATGTAATTCATTTCAGTGCTACCTGGCTTGTTACCATGGAGTTAGGGGGATAATAAGATAAATGAGCAATGTCTATTATGTAAGCTTGGCCCTTTTTACTGGCAACTGTTGTTTTTGTTCTTTGCGGTCTTGGTAAATTTTCCAAACTTTCCAAGAGGTCCAGTTTAAATAACTGTGAAACAAGCCCCAGATAAGCAGAATAACAGACAAGTATTTCAAGAATTCTTTGCCAATCTTATCACCTAAGGTGAATTTTAGCTTCACAAGGATTTGTCTAAACACTGCCTTTAAGATTTTCCAGGAATATTTTGTTAACGTAAATAAACCATATCTTCCAACTGTTTAGGACCAGCGAAAGACATCTCATCTTCAAGGGGATGCTCGCAATGCAGACGCCCCCAGCATCCACCAGGGATTATTTAGCCACCTTCCCCTGCACTCCCAGCAACAGATCCGCACTCCGTTCTCCATGATACCCATTGGTGGCATCCAGATGGTACATTCTGTGCCCACTTCTGTCACCGGTCATGTCCACCCCACGCGCCTTCCCCTACAGAAGAGCACCTCGGAGGAGTCCAGCACCAGTGAGGTGTCCTTCCACCTTTCCGAGGGTAGAGGGCCCACCAGCAGAGGCCCAGAAGACTCACCCCAGTCCCAAGAAAAATCCATGTCCCCCAAGGCTCCATCACCTTCCTCACAAAAGTCACGAGACGACAGCACCAACAAGGAGAGCAAGCAGGAAGAGTGCATCCAAACGTGCACTAAGGCAATCGCCTCGCTGTGCATTGCCTCAGAAGAAAATCCTGAAAAATCGACAGTTCTAATTGATCCTTACCATCAGCACACATTATCTCATTCACCCGCAGCTCAGCAAGACTATTGCAGCTCAGAGATCAGTCACCCCCTACACTCCAGAGCAGAGAGCAGTGTGTCTGCCACATCAAAGACTCCCACAGCAAGCCATCCTACTCTCTACAACACAGAGACGGCAGAGCAAGCGTCTGGCCAACAGGGCCGTGGAGAGAGGCCAGTGACCATAAAGAAAGGCAAAGATTTAAAAGACGCTATTAACAACAGGTGAACAAGCTCGAAGGGAGAGTGGTAAATTATACTCACACATTTTATATTTACACATGTACATCCATGCACACACGGAAAATCAGTCTCAAAACTGAACTGATTCAGTGGTTTTAATGTACATGTATAGCATATGCCTTTTATAACATGGTTTGCTATCTCAACTATAATTACTTTCTTATTTACAGTTTCAACTTATTTAAAGTTTCAAAGAATATACATATATCTAAATATATATGTGTTAACTTATATATGAGCCTGACCAAAATTGCTTATGGACTTTGTCTGGTACTTTTAAAAAATGTACAGATGTGTGTGCCTTTTCTTTACTTTTTGCTTATATTCTTATAAGCATTAAACAGAAAGACGTGTAAATATATATCGAGTTTTGTGTATCCTGCTTTGTAATAAATGCAATTTACCGTCTTTTTGGACACTTTTAGTCTGAATGATGTGAAGTATCAATACATGTAAGGTTGCACTAAAACATATTTTTATATGTGTGAAATTAAATGGCTTTTGTGTACAGCAGCAATTCTATAATACTATTTATTGTATCATGTTTCATAAATTGTACATTTTTCTTAATGTTGTGGATGCCTTTTCTATGTAAAGCATGGGTTTTGCTATTGCATAATTAGAGTAAAAAATTATGTACATGTAATATGGCTTTATATATTTAGAAGTATGTGTGCATATACTTCTCAGTAAACTCGCTTTATTTAGAATTCTATATAATTTAAGTAAATGTTTATATACCTAGTATACAGAAAAATGATATATCTGCACATGTTTTGGAATGACACCCACATACAGTATGGTAGTTGGTTCTAAGTGCTTGTACACTTCTCTTTCCTATTGGCTGGTAGGCTACACTAGTTGTAATTTCACCGTTCACATTTTAAATGTAGAACTGTTAAGCATTAAGTGACTCAACTTTCGCACTTCTGCATTTCCTCCACCACTTATTGAGGTAGATGTGAACGGTATTTTGATCTTCTGTGAATTATGTTGCTTGAAGTATTTGACTTGTTGATGATTAGTATGGGGAACATTTCAACAGATGTAAATATCGGATGCTTACGGTTCTGTATATGCTCATAGCCATACATATTCACACATTGAAGGAGTTCGTCATGGGCCATGCCATCAGTCCTTAAACACTTTTATAAATGTACATACGAAAACTCCAATACTGAGAACTCCTATAATGCACCTTATGTTTCCTAAACCTTCCTAAAGAATCCCAAAATATATCACTTTTAGTACTGGGATTGGATTTTTTTTTTTTTTGAGTTGAAGCAACCTAACTGAACTGGAGTATGGAGCCAGTGCACTCTTGTGCGTATATCTGTATTTTGTATTGTGTGTATATGATTATGTAATTGACTCCTTTGACATTTTTGTTGGTAGTCCCTGCTATCCACTTCACTGTATTAACATGTCTTTCAAACTAAGGTATCAAAAGCACAAATCATTGTATTGAAACAAATAAAAAGAATAAAAGACAAACATAATTAAAAATAATAAAAATAAAAAGGGTAACTTTGTGATTTTCAGTGGAAAAACAATATGTACAATATCAGTTTTGACGAATCACAGCACAGGTGAAAAAAAAAAATACAGATTGCTGTTTTCAAATAAATGCAACTATGGTAACTTTGCATGTCCGTGGTGTCTTAATGCTTCTCTATTTTGCCAGGAAACTGAATTTGGAAAGGATCAGATACAAAATGAGATTGAATCTGTCAGTACACAAAGATACCTTCCATTGCTAATTTTAGTAGTTGTAACTGACTACATGAAAACTGTATCACCACAATGTTAACACATGTTGACACAAATAGGTTGATGTGACATCTTTCGTGCATCTACCAATTAGATCAACCCATCAATCTTCTTGCTTTCACTTGTTTTTCTAAAAGTCTTATCAGTCTTTTAAATAATTTTAATCTAAACAGTTAGAAAAGTAGTTGTAAACTTCTAATAATCATTGATGTGATCACTTGCATACTCAAAATCACATTTTTTTTTAGACAAAATTTAGTTTTAAAGGAAGCTTGACCTTGAACCTACAATATTTTCCGACTAATCTACACACAACTTTTGCTCCCTAAAATTTCATCTCGACATCTATTACAACATAAGAACTGACTAGAAGATCCTCATAATGGATCATATAATAATTGCTGTTAATAGTGTTCATCATCTGTTTGATTACGTCTTTAATTGATTTTTCCGTACATTTCTGCCATATGTACATTAACTGAGTCACCACTGATAAGCTACCACTAAATATTGTAGAAACTTAATTTGCTGTAAAGTTGCTTTGCAACGATTTGTATTGTGAAAAGCGCTGTACAAATAAACTTGAATTGAAAGATCCACACATTTTGTACATTTAATTAACATTTCACATTAACTGACATGGATCCTGAGCCTCATTAGAAATACATTGTTGTATCAGAAGCAGCGCTACAGATGTTGGGTGTGCTCCTGAAAAATCTTCACATCTACCAATCAGTTATTAAGAGGGTTTGTCAACAGACTGACCTTGTACCATGTCATCCAAAAACTGATCAAGTGCAGATTATTGTATGTCAATAGCACAGCACTTTTGAAACAGTATTATCATTAACATTATGCATTAACATTTTCCTTTGTTTACCATTCTTAATTATTCCCAAAATAAGACCTCATCCATTTATCATTAACTATGTGGTGTCACATGATGTATCATTTACTGTTTAACTTAATGGAATGGAATTGTGCTTCCTGAACAATGTAAGGAGCTCTGAGTGTTTAAAAAAAAAATGTGACATGGTCTCCTCCCTATTAATGAACTGTTTCCCACGCTTCTCTATATACAGAATAATTGCACAATATAGTCTTATGTAACTAAATGTTTTTACTGTGCAAGCAGAAACTCGATTGCTGTCATAAAAATGAAGGTAGCAGAATTATATACAAGTGCACAAATACCACTGGCAATACCACCCATAATAGCACTCTTAAAAGTCTCAACAAATAGCAGCAGCCTTGTTCAAACTGATGGTGATTATAATTAACTGGGACACACAAGCTACAATAAATGTTTGTGATCTATCTAACCAGACTGACATATTTTCCTCTGCTGTTTTATATCTAAACAGCTTCTGTACAGATTGAATATGGAGAAAATAATTAGTATGTTAGGTCTGCACATAGGTTGGGGGACCAACCCAAAGTGCTGCCCCCTTCCATGGGAACATGTTTGGAACAGTTAACATTGTCTTTTTTTTAAATTTTTTATTAAAAGGCAGTCTCTTGCCAAGAAGAGAAGAAAACCACAGCCCACATTTTCCATGTGTAGTAAATGTTCCTACACAGCTTTATTCATGGACAACAGCAGTGCCTGTCCTGCTTGAGGTGACCGGATGTCATATCTGATAGACCCTAGGAATAAAAAAGATCATGTCTGGAGATAATTCTATTGAAAGTCACTGAGAGGTCTCAAACTAAATTTAGTGCATTTTCAAACTTCTCACATTGGCAGTATGTCATAAGCACATGCTGTAGTGTTAAAGTGTGTAAAACTAAGCCTTTTCTTTAAGACATACTGCCATCTGTTGGTTTAGGATATAAATGTGTTTTTTGCTATACATGAACTTTTATGGTTTAATATAAAACTTTTTATTAGACCTTTAATGTTTTAAAAATTCATAGCTTGTGCAATTTTAACTTGTTAATGTCTGTCATATCTACAGATTTTTTCCCCTGATACTTTAATTCAGAAAGGATGCTTAAAATTCATAAAAAATAAAACAAAAGTGAAAATGAAAATATTTGTATTGATATTGAATGTTCTATTCATCCTGATGATCACAGGTATTAAGCAGCACAACACTGATAGCAATATGAAATGTTTCTTGAGCATGAAATCAGCATATTAGAATGACTTCTGAAGCATCATGTGACACTGAAGACTGGAGTAATGATGCTGAAAATTCAGCTTTACATCGCAGGAATAAATTACATTTTTAAATATATAACAGTTAGTTTATATTGTAAAAATATTTCACAATATTATGTTTTTACCGTATTTTTCATCAAATTAATGCAGTCTTGATGAGCATAACAAACTTATTTCAAAAATATTTTAAAAATCTTACCAACCCCAAACTTTAGAATGGTAATTCTCTCTGAACAAGTACTGTAAATTACACAGGGAGGAAACCTAACTTGGTACATTACAAAATTTAAAATGATGAAAAAATATGTTTAAAAATTATCAACAGGGTCCAAAATGTGCAATTCAACTGCTATTTATTTTTTAATATTTTTTTATTTATTCATAATAAAATTATTATTATTATCATGGGTGCACATAAGTTTTTCAGCCTGGTTCTCATATGAGAACCTGGAGATTTGGTTTGGTCCTCACACAGCACATGGTGTGACCCATCAAATATAACTATAAAAAAATAAATTAATAATAGTGATAATATTATTGCACTTTATTTTTTTTAAATAAAATAATAAACTAAATAATAAAGTGTGATAATACTGTTTTATTTTAAAATAAAAAGGGAGTATTACATACAAATACAATTATTTTATAATAAACTTAAAAATAAAATGCTAATATTTTTATTATTTTAATTTGAACCTTAATTATTATTTTTAATTTGAATTATTTTCATTTTTAATTTTCATACTTAAAATCAGCAAGCTTTTATTTTGGCGGGTTGCCGGCAAATAAGTATATGCGCTTCTGGGTTTTGCGCTGCCGATTGTAAAGCGTCAACTGAATGAAATGTCACAGTTTTGCATTGTGCTTTGAAAAAATTAGCGGGTAGCCTAGATTTATGCTTTCAGTTTGAATAGAAATCTTACAGTACAGTTTGTCGATCTAAAATGGTAATTGTGCATTAACAGCGGTCAACCATGTTGGTACGCAAACGTGCGCTCTGAACTAATTTACACAGCGCATTTCTTATTTTGGTCGCGCATGCGGACCTGCGTACCACTTATGTGCACCCCTGATTATTATTATTATTTTACTTTATCAACATTTTTACCCAGCTACAAATATACTGTCCTGAATCTCTGGTTCCTGTCTGCCGTGCTGCTGTTTTTCTGTTAGAATCTCTATCTTACTATCACTCTTTGTTGTTTAAACTGCTAAATTATAATTTAATGCGCACCATATTTCTGATATTATCTATCAAACTAATTTGACATCATTCGCTTTTTAATCTAAACCGCTAACACAGCGCGTTAGCATTCCGTTAGCCAGTTAGCTTGTCATTCTTGCCTACCGTTTCTTTTCTCTCTCGCTTCGTTTTTCACGAGTTCGTCAAACAACTGTGGTAAGTCGGAATCATTCAACAATCACGGTGAGTAATGGCTTCTCCTGTTATTGTCACTTGAACTGCTTGCCACATGTATAGTGTAGCCTTTTCTGTCAGCGGCAAGGGATCCACATGTGATAAATGCAGCGAAATAGTTAGGCTGACAGAAGATTTCAGAACTAGAGACACACATCCAAACTTTAATTGAGGATAGTAAGCTTAGCCAGTCCTGTATACTGTTCGTACACTGTACACTGCTTTGTAAATAATCTTCCCGATTTGTCTCAATTCCTCAGCATTTCCAGTAGCTCAAAAAAACTTGATGACATGGATGACACTTTAGACATGGTCGCTCCTTTACGCTTTAAGAAGATTAATGAAAACAGTCAGACACCATGGTATAACGAGCACACTCGTGCCCTAAAGAGAGCAGCCCGGAAAATGAAGCGCAGCAGGAAAAAAACAAAACTAGAGGTATTTCGTACTGCATGGAGGGAAAGTGCTTCTACATACAGAAAAGCCTTAAAAACTGCTAGAGCTGCTTACTTTTCGTCTTTTTTAGAAGAAAACAAACACAACCCCAGGTATGTATTCAATACAGTGGCTAAATTAACCAAAAATAAAGCATCAGTAGGCGCAGACATTTCCCAACAGCAAGGCAGTAATGATGTTATGAACTTCTTTACTTCCAAGATTGATACTATTAGAGATAAAATTATATTCTGGGCCGTACGGGACAAATCAATTAGGCCCAATATACGGGACGTCCCGGCTAATATGGGACAGTTGGCAACCCTACTTTTGATGCCTCAACCCCTACTGAATTGAAATCCAACAATTCAATAATTCCTAGATTTATTTTCATAATTTTCACGACTCGCACAGGCACATGAATTCACCAGTGCATCAGGAAAGCTTGGAATATGGAAAAGCTTACATTCAGGGGATGGAAATATTGCCATTACACTGATTTTGTCATGAGAAAAGGTGATCTGAACACAGATGTGTAAGTTGTGGCATTACTTTCCTCTGGCATTACATGTCTTGCCCACCCACATCCCTCTGATCCCAATACCAATTATATTACTATAATTAAAAATCTTATAAACTTATGTGATTTCTTTTGATAAAATTCTTCATGAAATATAATCATATTTGGGTAACAGATCAATTATAGCTACAATTAGCTTCAAGCTACACATGACAATTAATACAACACTTTTACTTTAAAGTCACTATCAATCACCATTGAGTATTTGCAAAAACTTCTGACTGCGATCCAATGAAGATTTTGGTCAAATGATGAAGCAGAAATATATTGTTAGTAACATTTGAGAAGAATTTTATGGGGAAGATACACAATTACAACTTCTGTGGGGCATGAAGGAAAAGTAATGTGTAACTAGTGTAACTAATTACTGTTGCCAGATAGTAATAAGTAAAGTAATAATATTACTTTTGAAAGGAGTAACTAGTAACGAGTAATAAATTACATTTTTGGAGTAACAAGCCCAACACTCATGTCATGGCATATCATGATGGAATGTTACTGTCTTATAGTGCAAGATGACTTTGTTACCTCTTCTTTTGTAAGTCACTGAATTTCTGTACAGTCAGCTCTATTAACCATGGCAGATGTTAAAAGCAGGGTGGGGTGAAAGACCACTTCATTGAAACATTTTCACTGCACGATAGGTTCTTTATAGTGGGAAAAGGTTCTTCAGATTATTGAAATGTTCTTCACACTAAGAAAAAAAAATGGTTCTTTTAAGAACTGTTAACAGAAAGGTTATTTGGGGAAGCTAAAATGGTTCTTCTATTGCATTGCTTCAAACCCTGATTTGAACCCTGGTTTGTAGTTTCAACACATTCCAGATTTCCCATTATGCATTTGGCGATCCAAAACAGTGAATCTAATCACCATTCAGGCAAAAGTTTGCTTCAAGAATGACCACACTGCTGACATGATCTTATTGCAAGCACACCCTGAGCACATGCGAGTTATTCGTCTTATCGGCATGGCATATCGGTATAATTTTTTTTTCGGGCCGATGCAGATTTTTATATTTTAAGCCTTTATCGGCCGGTTCTGACAAGATCCGATAATATGGTGCATCCCTAGTTTATATCTATTCTACATAGTCCTATGGCATGTTAATTTAAATATTGTCACCATTTCTGATCACTAATTCTGAACGGTGAATGAAGTGTGGCAGTCTCCTGAGAAAATAAAGTAAAAAAGTTCAATGAAAACATCAGATGGAAGGATGAGACGGAGGAAAGTTGCTTTCTAGTCAGAGGAGTTTAAACTGCGATCACCACTGCCACCTTTAAAAGTGATTCATTTGGAAACACTTGGGGAAAGAACAACATCAGTTTTGCTTTGGTGGCTTGTGGAAAAGCTGTAGGCGTGCAGGTACATACAGAGAGGTTACTTTCCATCCATAGACTAGGGCCAAGGAGACAGAGCAGGAGTTTGGCCAAGTGCAAGAGAACATTAATGCAGAACTCTAAATCATTCCACCGATGGCCTCAAAGGCGTCATGTTTTCACAGGGCAAGAGCCAGGAGAGGATGTTTAGCTGTGCTTAATCTTCTCCCGGAGGTTTGCTTTTGATCGTATCTTGTACATTATGGACATACGATTCCACACCCAAGCGGAATAAAGACATGTAATGTACAGTGGCAGGGAGGAAGTGATCAGGCAGGCAGGCAGACAAGCAGGCGGGAAGCAGAATAGTAGGGTAGATGCAAGCCCAGCAAGACCTGCATGGCATATGGTGAAAAATCTGTTCTTCACTGTTATTAAGTGGCTCTCAGGCTGCCTTCAGCCAAGGCATACCCACTAAGCCATGGCAGACACAGAGTTCTGTTCTTGTAGAGCTGACGCATTTTGATCCAGTTGAGCACTGTAGGGCTGCCCACCCTCTGATAGTCCATTATAATTAGAATGCTTTGTCGTCATCTTGCTGTACACTGATGGTCTCATAAATTGCAAACTGCCAATTGCACTTTTGAGCACAGTGCTAAATATTTAGCATGTTGTTTACAGTATATACACATACTACAATGCAAAGCCGTATTAGATGTTTCACAACATTTGTTTTAATATGGTTATTTATCTTTTTTTGTGTGTGCCAGTATAAAATATTCAAACATTATACCAAATAGTCCTTTTCAAACATTGTAATAATTATGTGAGATTTTTGTATGAACAGGAGTTAAATTTTTTTTTTTGTGTGTGTGAAGCATTTTTTATTCCTGTGTACAAAAATCCGTTTTTTGTTTTGTTTTGTTTTTTAAGACACACACACACACACACACACACACACACACACACACACACACACGCGCATACAAAGAAAAAAAATCTACAGAGGTAGCTAAGTCATCAGACAAAATTTGCATTTTTAACCACTACTTGTTTCCCCTCTGAGAAATTGGCCAATAACTCTTGAAGACCTTTGCCTGAGGCCAATTATCTAAATATAGCCTCAAAATCTTTTCGGTATTTCAAATTGCAGTTGACCAACGTGTGTTTTTCTGGTTGCGTAATTACTGTGATTCAGTGCCAAAATAACGTAATTATCTATTGCTTACTCTTTAATTAGTTTTGTTGTCTTATCTAATGTGAATGCTCCATAAGTGGCTTTATGGATTTATCAGAACGATTAAAATGCTGATGTACAGATGGTCAAATTTAACAAATTAAACTAAGCCACCATAAACTTGTTAGCAGCATTAGTGGATGGATGCAGAGGAATGTATTCAGGTGCGATTTTCATTTCACTATAATTAGAATTATGGCATGTCATTTTGTAATACACTATAAAATAAGTATTTTTACAATTTACACTCAGAAATTGCTAGTTAATGTCACAAATAATTACAAGGAAATGGCAAGTAACATTAAATTAAAAGTTTTGAAACAGAAAGACTGAAATAGTATTTTCTTGTAAAACTTACTCCAATAATCTTTGTTTTATTTACAATTTAAAAAATAATCATAATTTTTTATGCATTCACCCAAAAAGAAACTTCAGTCATCATTTATGAACATCATATCATTATAAACATGTAGGCCTTAATTGTAACGGTGGAACGCAAATAGAGACACTTAGCAGAATGTTTAAGATGTTCTTTTTCAAAAATTGAAAGTGTATGGTGACCAGGGGCTGTCAAGCTCTTTAAATTTCAGTCTGTTCCTCACAGAAAGTTATCATATGACTTTAGAACAGTAGAAATAAATTGCACAATTATTTCTATTGTTACGGTACTTTTATTTTATTTTTATTTATTTATTTTTGAATCTTAAAAGCCTCTATCATTCACTTTCAATGTACAAATGTCTCTTTTTGCGGTCTATGAAAGAAAGTCATGTGGTTGAGAAGATTATTAAAGAATATCATTTTTGGGTGAGCTAGCTCTTTAAAGAAAGTTTTGGTTAAACCTACAACAGATTATTGGCCCCAGAGCTGTACTGAACCTTATAGAAAAGTTCAAGCAGTTCTTAGTGTAAAGCAGACAAAATCGGTACCTGACAAGCTCTCATGCTATCTGCGATCAAAATGATGGCTGATACCCTCTCAAAAGCAACTTCCTATAAAAGTCACCACCTCTCCATTAGTGCTGTCTGGAACAGTCAGCCGCAACAGGCCCGTGTGGAACAGCATTCACTCTGTAATCAAAGGTAAAATGTGTGGTTTTCAGTAAGAAAGTGCCACAGATTGAAAAAATAAAAATGACATTACGCTTATTTCATTCTGTGCATCCGGCTCCCAGGTTTCCAGCTGGGATAATCAGCAATAAATCACATTTAATTTCCCTGAGAATGTGTGTCCAAGCCCAGAGCTTGAATATGAGACAGGATGTGGTAGACATGTGTTAGCAGGACTTTCAGTAAGACTACCATGTGCTTGTACATTATTTTTCACTCTGGAAAGAAGAAAGCATTAGTACTTCCTGACCCGTGATAAGCTGATGATGTATTTTTGTATTTATTAACATAGTTTGTTCTCACAAAATAGTAAAAATAAATAATAAATAAATAAAAAGCTTTCAAATTCTTTCAAAAGCATTGTAATGATTTAGAATTTCAGAACTCTATAGCTAGCTACTATATAAAACTGGTTATAAATAAAATCCAAAAATACAGCACAAAGAATCTAAACCCAGGAAATTACAGACTTAGACTATATTTGTAATATTGCTTATTTTTCAAAAGTAGTAGGCAACATGAAGCAACCTATGCTTTATACAGTTAATGTAAAGCATAATGTAGTTAGCCAGCCCAGTCATCAGAGCTTTTTACTAAATAATTAAGTTTTAAAATCGCATTTTGATTCCCTAAATCGAAATCTAATTGTGCCAAAAATTCTAAAGGAAATAATTACTTAAATAATTTAATCATTAATAATTAATTAAATAATAATTAATTGTATCAAATGACACTAACCCCTGGTGATAAATATAAACATTTTAATATGTGTAATGCTGTATGACAAAGTCGATGAAGGGCTAAATATGGGTCATGATCCATAATAAGTGATGGGACTGCATGTCCTTCATAACAAACATAAGTTGAGGTACAGCTACCACAGTAAATGTACATCTTTACCTACATGGTTTATGCCCACTGCAGTTTTAATTAATGTGGGCACTAGCCAAACCTGCTTTTATCTAAGACTGGGCTTTCCAAATGGTTTAAGTAAAACAAGCTCTGTTTGACTCTGAAGTGCTGCTTTGCGTGGGAATCTCTCGCCTTCATTAAACAGCGAAAAACGCACGACAACCATTTTTAACCATTGTGCTGACCAACAGGTGAAACATGGTTATCGAGTCAGGAAAATACTTCAGAGTGTACTGATTTTCGTTTGATTAAGGTAACTACCTTTACAAGTAGGCCTAGTAACAAGTTTGTAGTTTGAACACTTCATCTAAATCCCACATCTGAACAGTAGGTGGAGTTATAGCGCACTTTTTTTCTGTTAAATCTGATCAATCGCCCATTGTAGGAAGTGATGTCACGTTCACTGTCCATACCTAAATGTCTGAAATCGTTGATTATTTTTAATAATTATTTTTAAGCAGTATCTGTATGCGTATGCAAAACATGATTTATGAAACTGAAATAAAACACTTTCAATACACCAAATAGCTATTATATTATATTATAATAGGCTATTCTTTAAAACAAAAAAGAATGGAGTGTATTGAAAATCTGAAATGGCACAAAGTTTCCTGTAAGGGGTAGGTTTAGGTGTAGGGTTGGTGTAGGGCAATAGAATATACGGTCTGTACAGTATAAAAACCATTACGCCTATGGGATGTCCCCACTTTTCACAAAAACAAACCTGTGTGTGTGTGTGTTTTGATGTTAATATCAAAATGTAAAAGACAAAACTGTACATGTCATAACATAACCAAGCGACTTACCACTATTATTGGTCTTACAAGGATAAAAGTTTTTACAGAAGGGAAATTAAGAGTCTGGCTGAGACAAGTAATTGTTGATAACTGATTATACTCAGCATACCTAAGCAGGTAATGTTGTCAAATCCTGCACACACACACACATATGAAGACACTGGTTTTCAGGAGCAAGAGTACTTTAAGAGATAGTCTAGCTTAATCATTGTCTTTTCTCAATAATATTTTACTTTTAATGTATTTGCTGGCTCCAGGATGGATAATCATGAACATATTGTTTCAGGCTTGCTTGGCAAACTAACAATAATTCTGTTGAAAAGTTTAGAAAGCTTTCGTCTAGTATAGAGGTCAGTGTTCTGTGAAAACAGAAAAGTTATTGATTTACTGATTGATTTAGTCAGTGATTCTGCATGCCTTCGTGTATTTTCATCTGACACTACAAGCAGTTAGCCAAAGTCTCGCTGCTTTATTAGTTTAATGAACACTTATTCAGCACATGTACATAGCTACAAAAGGTACAACTATTTTTTATCGAATAAAAACAAAGTGTTAATGTATTGTGATATGAACAAAGACATGGCACAAAGTATTTAAAAACATTTTCCTCACCCTGTCGTCATCTGCCAACGATCAAGCCTGCACGATTGTCTTCAGTAAAAGAAAAAACAACACTTACATTCAAATGAAAGAATCAGTAGTGGCACTGTGTCCCATAGTTCACAGTTCAATTTCAGAAGCATGCATATTTTTTTCAGACAGTCTGTCAAACTGTTCATTATGTCTCTCCCACAGCTGCAGGAAGAAGCCGTTTGGAGCTCTGAAGTTCTCCTTCCTCCTCCACAGCACCTCACCTCACAGATCTAATTGCTGTAGCCAGGGGCTCTGTGACCAAATATGTTGTTTTGTGTTGTGCCCAGCCTTTAATTATCTCTCCTGAATGCAAAACTAAGCCTAATCTGGACTAATGAGAAGTCAAAATGTGAGCTAAATAGAACTACGGGTGGGAAAAAAATAACCCCTGTGGTGCTGCATAGAGTTTGCCCCCCTCGAGATTAAATGACAGGCTCCAGTGAGGACCATTCTCAGCAACTTTCACACCACAGTTCATAGTTCAGTTCATTTTCACTAAGTTTAAAATGATTATGGAAGAAATTGCCAAAAATGAGAGCAAGAACTGTTTTTGAACTGCAGAAAATGTTTAACCGGTTAGAGGAACCCTCCACAGTTAAGAGAGCCTGGCACGCAGATGCTTATATTGAAATGTTTCAATTGGTTTTTTATTGTTTTAATTAAGATGGAAGTTTACCACAATGGGCTTCCCTTGGTTTGGGAAAAAGACCTGGTCTGTCTAGGTTTTCCACTTTGAAAAAGATGGTTTTCCTCTCCAGGCTGTAGTTTTGACTGTTCCTCAAACCTCCATTCCTAACATAGCATCAGGAAGGGAAAAACAAGAGGGCACACAAATTCCCATGAGATGCCAACTCACCCATGAAGTGGAACTCAATCCATCCATTTATAATCTGTGATGCACCGCTGCTCTGACCATGTTGGAAGCACCTGATGCAAACAGACAATGTTGAGATACCTTCTTTCACAAACTTTTCCACTGGATTAAGAGCATCTCTCCAAATATAGAGTACAAGCGCTCCCTCTCTCTCTCCCACTGACACTCACATACAATGGGTCTTGGCAAACACCTGTCCCTACCATTGTGAAGAACAACTTGGCAGGCTGATCCAAAGAGGGAGATGGGGGGAGGAGGGTGTGGTAAGCTGGAGGTGTCTAGAGAGTCGCAGAAGTTTCTGAGAAACTCCACAACCTGCTCTCGCTCCCCTCACAGCATTCCTCTCTTCCTGTGGATAGACATCCAGGAGACAGGCTTGCCAATTAAAGTACTGTGCATCTTAGAAAAGGAGCATTATGGATTTTTCCTTCTTATTCTTTATAAGTGTGGTTGTTTTCATACTGGAACAACAAGGTAAATGACTATCATCTTTCTTTTATATATATATATATATATATATATATATATATATGTGTGTGTGTGTGTGTGTGTGTATGTGTATATATATATATAATTTTGGCCTTCTGTTCAAATCTTGAACTTGAAAAAATGCTCATCTAGTTTACATAAGATTTTATCCAGCAAAAGCCAATTCTGTTAAAATTTCATTATCAGATTCTCTATTTTTACATCAAATTTACATATTAAAAATACATATGTTTAGCAAATTTCTTGTAATTTGAAGGGATGAACTAATTGCTGTTAATGTTTAAAGAAAATAGTTTACCCACCCTCATGTGCTCCATGCCTGTATGACTTCCTTTCTTCTATGGAACATAAAACAACATATTTTGAGAAATGCTTTGGTTACCAATATTCTTCAAAAATATCTTCTCTTGTGTTTCACAGAAGACATAAATTCATACAAAGTTTGGAACGCCATAGGGTTGAGTAAATTTTGACAATTTCAATTTTGGATGGAATACCTGGCATTTTATTTTATGTTGCAATTAACTGACATTTTTTGATTGATTTCTATTATCAACTTTTTTTTAATAACACCAGTCACAATATGCAGTTAGTCATGCAATAGCTGATTGAACTATGTTGAATTAGGGTTAAATGTGGCGTAAAATGCTGCTTGAGCCATTTGGTTTGAGCATGTAAGTGTGTAAACTCCCCATGTGTAGGCCATCTCCTACCACTTCTATGGACCACAGAACATAACTTCTCTCATAGTGCAGCAAAAGCAGCGACAGTTGCCTCAGAATGGTGTAGCTTTTGCGCTGTGGGTAGGCTTAATTTTAATAGTGTGCAGAGTTCAAAGCCAGTGCAAGCAGTCTCTGTAAACAGTAGTTCAAGCGATGAGAAATTTCAGACACTTTGACTGTGATCATTTCTTTGTTTGTTTTACAAGGGAAATTTTCTTGAATCAATTGACGTGGTTCCAAGTTGGCTCACAATTTTTTTTACCATAGCAGAAAGGTTTGTTGTTGAGCTCTTTAGTTGCAGTATTGGATGTATGCAGTGCAAAACTCCAGGTTATTAGGCTAGGATAATTAACTGTATAGCAAATAATTATTATTGCAGTTAATTGCTGGGAATACAGTACCATTTTCCTCAGTAGTTTCGAGTTTCAAGGCCAGTCTCCCACAGGACTGAAAATGTAACAGCTTTTAATTTTAATAACAGCAGTCAAACTACTTGGGATTAGTAAATGTTTACATTATATCGCTAACATGTTAATGCTAACAACAGAAAACCTGTTGCTGTTTCTTCAGGTGAGAAAGCCTGGTTCACTGTTGGTGGTTCTGAATTTATGTAATCCCTTGCTTGTCTTTTACAATTCTGCACTGATCCAACTTGGCAGTCCTCTCTCCTCGGCATGGGTCACAAAATTAATTATTTCTTGAGAAAACAAACTGTCCTGAGGTGCTACAGAACTCGCCTTAGGTTTCACATCTAGTATCATACCAGTGTTGAGTTAGTGAAGTCTAGCATGATCAAATATTAAAGGGATGAAGAAAACGTTTCCTGATTGTCTTTCTCACGATTTAGGGTAGGATGATATAAAGTCAGTTGTATGTGAATTATGTCAGGCATTTTTAAACAGACATTCCAATGGATTTGTAACAAATTCCAAGTTCCACATCTGAGCTCCTCTCTGTGATTAATTATCCTTACCTGATATATGAAAACTAACCCCAATGCTTCACCGGGACACCTCAACTGACGCCTTCAGGACATGGATGACAACTGATTTCCAGCCTCAAAACAAAAGTTAGACCATTTGTTGTGTATTCCACATCAAACTTCAATAGTTAGACCCCCATGGCCTTGTTATAGTGATGGATCACAGTGATCACTCCCAGATCACTTTCCACTAGACCTGGGCATGCAATTTCATCCTCTTCTATAAAGCCTTACAGCCTCAGGCCCTGTTCGCTTGACTGAGCACCTTAGAAGTCATTCCGGTTCCTGGGGTCCTGCTTATACCCCTTTCCATGTATCCTGTGCAAAACTCAGAGACATCTTGCAACCTCAGTTCCTACTTCATGAAAGAATTTAACTTCTAACTTTTCCGGCAATTGAAAGTACCATGGTAGGCACTATTCTTTAAAGTACCTTTATGTAAATACCAACGTACTTGTTCTTTTGTCTTTTTCTTTGAGATTTGTTTGTCTGTTGAAGACTTACCATGTTGCAGATGAGTGCGAGATCTGTTTTCGATTCAACTTTTAAAACCCCAACCATCGGAAGCTGTAGTGGTGGTTTGCTTTGTAGCATCTACATGCGCTGCTGGAATCCTAGAGGCATAAAATGTGGTTGGCCACAGATTCGTATTTGCTGTCTTCTTTAAACATGGCCCACATGGGCCACTTAGCTCTTCATTCACCACAACCTTAATGAAGCTGAACCATAAGCCATTTTGTTTTTAGCTTTTTTTTTTCATTTTTATTCTTTTGTCAACTACATGAAAACTGGATTTGTATGGGAATCTTCAGGATTAAAACAAAGTGGACCTCGAAGACACAACACTGCTGAAATGTTTAGACAGCAGCAACAGCTTAGACATGTTATGTCTAACATCATCAAGTGAAGACTAATATTTTGACAAATTTTGAGGTTTTGTTTCAGGTGTAACACATCAAAGCAAAAAGACTTAGGCTTCGGGTAACATGAAAATATTAGCCAGGAATCTGTGAATTAGCTGTAATTCAGCATTTTGAAGGCTGTATTCATAGTGTTACCCCATTTTTTACTGCAACTATTAAAGGTCCCATGACATGCTGCTTTTTGGATGCTTTTATATAGGCCTAAGTGGTCCCTAGTACTGTATCTGAAGTCTCTTTCCCGAAATTCAGCCTTGGTGCAGAATTTCAGCCACTACGAGCCAGTCCCACAATGAGCTTTCCTTAGGACGTGCCATTTCTGTGTCTGTAGCTTTAAATGCTAATGAGGAGGAGAGAGGCGGGGCAACTGCCATGCTTCGGCTCGTTTGCAAGCCATGATGTCTCTTGAGGAAAAAAAAATATTGCGCTCTCCTCACACGGTAGTAGCTCATTTTCTCATGGGCAGGCCAAATTCTCTGGGCGGGCAAAGCAGAGAAAGGGGAGGTAACCTTTCCCCGTATGACGACATAAAGGGAAGATTCCGGATTGGGCCATCTGAGCTTTCATTTTCTCAAAGGAGAAGCAGGATACCCAGGGCTCGGTTTACACCTATCGCCATTTCTAGCCACTGGGGGACCATAGGCAGGCTAGGGGAACTCATATTAATGTTAAAAAACCTCATAAAGTGAAATTTTCATGCCATGGGAACTTTAAGATAATTATTTAATTAAAAATATAGTAAAAATGTTGAAATATTATTACAGTTTAAATGAGCTGTTTTCTATTTTAATATATTTTAAAATGTAATTTATTTCTGTGATGGAAAAGTTGAATTTTCAGCAGCAATTATTCCAGTCTTCAGAGTCGCATGATCCTACAGAAATCATTCTAATATACTGTTTTGGTGCTCAAAAATATTTCCCATTACTATTAAAGTTTTAGGATTCTTTAATGAATAGAAAAGATATAGAAAAAAAATGGTACATCTTTTGTACCGTTATCTTTTTGTAACAAGTTCTTTTCTTTGTATCTGTGTGTCCCAGGGTCCCATGCAAACAGAAGTCCATCTGTGAATGCTACTCCACAAATTCACCGTCGTGAACGACGCTGCTCCTGTGAAAACCTGAAGGACAAAGAATGTGTGTACTTTTGCCACATAGGAATCGTATGGGTCGATACACCCAGGTACATCACCCAAACATTGATTTGTGTATGTATTTGAACAATACATTGTGTAAAGAAGAGAGAGAAGTGGAGGTTGAGATCTGTTGGGGACTGATGCTGGTAACCTGTACACTCTGAAAGCACGTATCTGGTTGTATTTAAGTGTGTGGTCTCATTAATGTGGCTCACGCATGGAGACCTGAGGACGGGCAGACTGCCTTTGGTGAAAAACAACCCAGAAACCAAAGATTGAGGGTCTGGCTCTCGGGAAGTGAATCCTGCTCAAAATTCAAATTCAAAGAAGCACAAGGCTTTCGGTTCTGTTCA
>NW_015555808.1:397638-399745 GCF_001515605.1 Sinocyclocheilus anshuiensis | reverse complement strand
GTACATTGAGGAAAAAAAATTAACTTAAATGATTTTAGCAAATGGCTGCAATATAACAAAGAGTGAAAAATTTAAGGGGGTCTGAATACTTTCCGTACCCACTGTATATACACATACGCATATACACATATATATATATATATATATATATATATATATACAGTTGTTGACTGAATGGAATTAATTTATTCAATTGATTAAAATCTATATTACAAATTGATAGGTTTGATAAAATATTCACTGTTCTCTTTCAGTCAGGTCATTCCCTATGGCATGGGTTCACTCCAAATGCGTCTAAGACGAGGTGTGGAGCGATGCCATTGCGCAGACAAGAGAGATACAAAGTGTTTGTGGTTTTGCTCTTACTTGGATCTCCAGCAAGAGTGAGTGTCATTATTAAATTCACTGTATTCGACACACATTGTGGCAGCTGCATTGTTTTACTGATGCACTACATGGTATTCTTTTGCAGAGATGAAAATGCCTCAGTCAAAAGGTACCATCCCAGAAACTACAAAGAACAATACAAGTCTAGATTGCCCCAGAGACCGAGGCGGCACAATCCAATACAAACAACCTGAGAGAAATGGAAAAAAAGCTACGTAGTAACTTCGTAATTGTAATAATAGTATATTATTACTATTTGGACGGCAAGCCTGGCTGGCCATGTGTCTGAATATGTGAGCTGTGACTGGTTTACGTAGTACACTATTAGACACTATCATTTCTATTACTTTGGCTTGTCATGAAATGGTAGCATCTCAATAGTGACAGTACATGAAGCAAATAGGAGTGATACTGCATATTATCTCACTGTCAGTATTTTGTAGAATACTGTAAAACTGTATTGCTTCTTATTGACGTGTAATATATATTGTTTGATGTTTCCAATTTTGCGTATAGTGAGTACATTTGGATATTTATTGAGAACAATAGCAGCTTATGGGAACTTTATGTTTATCATTAATCATATAAGTTGCCCTTTGGTAAAGATAATTCTGGCATCCAGTTTATGCTTAGAATTAGGACATTATCAAAAGAAAGATTGTAAGGAGTTTTAATTTCATTTCTATCTTGTGTAAATTAAACTGTGGATGTTTGTTAATGAATAATAATAATTATTCACTAATACTAAATACCTCTCCACTAATCAGACAAGCACTTTAAATCTATTGGTGGATATAATTTGATTTCAATCAGACAATTGAACCAATTTCTAATCTAATGAATGAACTGAATATTTATTCTAATGTGAAAAGGCAAATAAAATAAACAAAAACCTAGTCATCGGTGAAACTTTTTTTTTTCACATGATGGAGTGCGGCTGCAGTATATAATTTTGGTTGTGGTATCTACTTTCTGGATTTTTAAACTTAAAAAAAAAAATTGCTTACAAACTTACTGTACCTACAATGACAGTAAGGCTAATAAGTAAAGAAAGAGTGGAAGTTAAGCAGAAAATAACTTCAGAGAGGTATAGTGTGAGAGAAACCTATAAAACTGTCATTGTGCCTGGAGATCAAACAGGAGTCTCATCATGGGAGAGGGTAATGGCAAAGCTAAATGTTTCCACAGTGCTAGAGGCTAGCAATTTTCTGAATAGCTGCACTCGCCCTTTCTTTTGCTGTTGTTGTTTTCCATGAGGTGATGTGTAAAGCCTTCCTGGTGTAAACTAATATTGTTGGTTGATCTGGTTTCTGAGTGATCACATATTGAAGGATCAACTATGCAGTTATTGTGAATAGTAGTGGGCCTACATCTTTATATAAGGCCGGCTATTTATCTCCATTTATTTCTGGCATCATCAGGAATGCTGGTTTACCTCACAGGAAGGCTTTCACAAGAAACTTCCGGAAGGAATTTGTGGCGCTTTCATTTACTACCGGGACAAAGGAACAAACACTCTCTATTCCTGTCCCCCGTTTCAGTCAAACGCATTGAGCCAGCCACTAACCACATTGTTAGGTTCTGGGAAACACCCTGACAAAACCCAACAAATGATTAAAGGGGTCATATGACATTGCTAAAAAGAACATTATTTTGTGTATTTGGTGTAATGCAATGTGTTTATGCGGTTTAAGCTTCAAAAAACACATTATTTTCCACA
>NW_015555808.1:393908-397520 GCF_001515605.1 Sinocyclocheilus anshuiensis | reverse complement strand
AACAAGCGCTACTCTACACTGCTCAAAACTCGCGTTTGAATCATCAGTGGCAAATTCTTTAAATAAAAAAACGTACTTACAGGCTGTGAGTCAGAAGCGCCAGACTGTCCTTGCAAAGTTGGAACTGCCCCACTTTATAAATCAGCCTTTGAGCACAGACCCATTGTACGCTACTCTGCAGGTTCAGGAAACAGTCCTCCATAAAATGCGTCACACACTGTGGGCTTGAGTAAGCGGAGGCCGGCAGGCTAGAGTAAGGGCGGGCTTGCGGCAACCACATGTGACGACCCCGGGCTGGACTCCGCTTCATCCACGGTGAAAGCCGATCCACAGCGCGAAGTTGATGTATTTCCTCAGCGACCAGCACGGATCAGCTCTAGGCATGACGAAGCGGATATCGTCCTCTTTTGGAAGACCAAACAAAGTAGTTTCGCTTTCACAACGAAACACACAGCATCTCCACAACATGGCGGCGGCGGCGGCAACAACAATACTACTGCGAGAATAAAAGTTACGCCTTCTTTCTTTGCATGAACATTTGGGCGGTGTTATGCAAATCTTCCCACACAGTGACGTAGACATGTGGGGGCGTGTTTAAACGAGGCATTTTAGGAGGGCGTGGACAAGTCTTAACTTTTATAAAGAATATCTCTTTGGATTTGAGACTTTAGTCTTTGCAACTTTACAGATCTTCTTTATGCACCAAGAGCTTGTAATACTCCAAAGGAAAAATTTAAATCGCATCATATGACCCCTTTAAAGTCAGCTAAAAACAGATTATCAAGATATGGCTGCATCACATACCATATATAAATCGCAATTTACTGTATCATGATATTTAATTAGGCCACCTTTTTAATATTGTTTGGGAAGAACATATTAAACAAACAGGAAATATGAAATTGTTTTGACAGAAAATTTGATTTCCAAAACTCTTGCTCTACATAACAGTATATGCGATTTTCATTTAGGCCTATAACAACCCAGAAAGCACGGAACGTTCCCCTAACATTAGTATTTGGTTCCCAAAAAAATGGAACGATCAAAACATTTAGAAATAACAGATCTATAACTTCATGGGAATGTTAGTAAAACGTTCAGTTTTAGAAGAACATATTAGCTTGTTAGCTGGGAATACAGACACAAAATTTCTGAGGCATCCTTAATATTTCGGATTTTCCACCATAAGCAGAAAATTGTTACTATTCAAACAAATAAGAATGACAAGATGTTTTAAGTGCATTTAATATGCAGGATGTCACATTTTCATAAAGCATCCATGATCACTATACAATGATGATCTACACTGATGACCAGAGCAAACTGAATAGCCCTCGGTAAGCATTTCCTCGGCTGAAATTTTCTTAAATGAAGCATAGAAATCTCTTAAAAGCATTTAAAATAAATACCAAGTCAAAACAACAAAGTCATTAAACTACAGCAACAGGAAGATCTGAACATGTTAGATTTGGTGTATAGCTGTTGTTTTTCATCCATCGTCAAATAGCAGAGGACTAATCTCAATGTTCTGCCCTTCTGTTAGAGCAGTTTTATGAAACTATGCACTGAAACAACTGAACAAGGATCACACTGTAAAAAAAGCAACATTTTCTGTAACATGTTAATCAGTAGTAGATCATGTGAAGACTAAAATAGAGAGCATTTAAATAATAACAAAATAAAAGTATTAAAGGTTCACTAATTTACAGTGAAAATGTACTTAAGGTTAAAGAAAGCTAAACCAAGGCAAAATTCACAAGCATGAAAATTCAAGCTCCAACTGTATTTGTTCTTTCAGTCCCATTCTGAGGAACTAACTAGTACTCCTCATATTAGTCAGTCAGTCTTTGGTTGTGAAATGGTCCCATTTTTTCTGCCGTAGCAAGCATTTATGCATTTATATATACAAAAACAAAAACCAAAGTAATGTGCAAAAAAAGTATGCAAAACCGAAATTAGAACAAGCACAAATAGTAAAATATATTATGAATATTTACAGATCACATAGTCACTATAAGCTGAATATCACAGTATGTCAATTCCACACTTTCATAGCTTGCCCTCTCTACAAGGTTATGCGTTTCTCTACTCCAGTCGGGGAGGGTGGAAGGGCTTGGAAGGTTAACTCAAAATGTAGCATAGTCTTTACACACAAGGTAAGTCTGTGGGACAGAACAGGGCTCCGTCTCAGCCTCCTCTCACTAGAATTTAGTGCTGTTGCTAAAGCTGTCTGACATGATAATGTTTTTGTAGAAGTTGTCAGAGCGCACAGAGCAGTAGCCCTTTACCTTGTCCAGGACCTGGTGGACGGGGAGGATGGACGAGGAAGCCTCTCCGTCGGAAGGGCTGCATTTGGGACTGCTCTGATTGGAGAAACTTTTACCTGCAAATATGCCACAATGGTTGATTGAAGTACTGAGGGAATATACTTATATAGTATAGTGAGATTTAGGAAAAGCAAGTATTGATGTCTAAACACTTGCATACAAGATGTTGATGACAAATGGCACCCAATTTAAACTATTTTTTAAACATACAGTATCGGCTACTTCACAAGAAACAGGACTGTTTTGTCAATGCTTTGACAGTTTGATCATATTAGTTTCCAGTTCATTCAAATATATAAGGGTGAGTCGTTATTTGTTCATGCTATTCTGTTGAATTTCCATGCCTTTGTGCAATCTTAGGCAAAACATTCCAATGCACACATGCACCTTCAGTCCCCTTCTATAGCACTATACTTTTGTCATTTTTTTTTGTGTGTGCAGTGATTGCTTTTTAATGTGCAATAAATTGAACAGCATATCATGCCCTATTGTGAGGCTCCAGAAAGGTGCTAACCTACAGAATAACACAAATATTGAAGCACACTTTTGGCATTTCGGACTTATGCTCCCATGTACCATGTTAGAAATTTCACTAAAACAAAGGTCTCAGTATAAAAATAAATATTATTTCACAATACACATATTGTGTAATACTGGCAAACACACAAACAAACCTACAAAAATATTTTTTGGACCACAAAACCAGTCTTAAGTTGCTGGGGTATATTTATAGCAAAAGCCAAAAATACATTGTATGGGTCAAAATTATTGATTTTTCTTTTATGCCAAAAATCATTAGGACATTAAGTAAAGATCATGTTCCATGAATATATTTTGTAAATTTCCTACTGTAAGTATATTAAAACTTATTTTTTGATTAGTAATATGCATTGCTAAGAACTTCATTTGGAAAACTTTAAAGGCGATTTTCTCAGTATTTTGATTTTTTCTGCACCCTCAGATTCCAGATTTTCAAATAGTTGTATCTCGGCCAAATATTGTCCTATCCTAACAAACCATACATCAATGGGAAGCTTATTTATTCAGCTTTCATATGATATATAAATCTCAATTTCGAAAAATTGACCCTTATGACTGGTTTTGTGGTCCAGGGTCACAAATCAGTCATATGGTCAAAATCATAAATTAACATACTGTCAGTTGTAATTGATCTAGAAAAAAAAAATAGAAAAAAAATGTGGGAAATAGGATTTTCCCTTCACTAGTGGGTGCAAGAACATAACAGTAAAAATAGAAAAAAAAAAAAAAAAAAAATTTAAATTTG
>NW_015555808.1:377103-393807 GCF_001515605.1 Sinocyclocheilus anshuiensis | reverse complement strand
TGAAAAAAAAAAAAATAAAAAAAAAAAAAAAAAAAAAAAAAAAATTGACATTTGTAAAATTAGAAATATTTTTTCTTTAATACATCTAGTTCATTTATTTGCTTTATTAAATAGAAAGACAGAATAAACTAATCAAAACAAAGGGGTCAATATAATAGCAAAGATTATTTCACAATACACATAATGTGTAATAATGGCCAAAAAATTTAAATAAATAAATAAAATATTGACAAAAAATCCTTTCGAAATAAAAATAGCAAGAAAAATAGAAACAAAAAGTGAAATATAATAAAAATATAAATAAAACACTGATTCCATAATATACTTTGATTCAATTTTTTCACTAGAAAGAAATCAATTGTAATTAATTGTATTGTTGATTAAGTAAAAATCTAAACCATGCACATTACAATGACTTAATATACTATGTGAACTTTTGAAGACTGTATTTTTAGATAAATTATGCAATTTTGCTCAATTCAGTGTAATGACCAGCACAGTATTCCCTTCATCTCATCATATATGCAAACATAACAAGTCTACAACTCTTAAATCCCAAATGCCTCAGAATTTTACAATGACAAAACTCTGCTGTGCATGACAGTATCTCTGATGTTAAGTGCATTATTAGTCTAATACAGCAAGTGCATATAATCTATCCTCTGCATGTAGAGTGATCCTGCTGTGGGGATGAAGTGTTTACTGTGTATGGTTTTATATATTTTAGTGTCAGCAGTGCAAGCTGTGTATTTCCTCCAGTGGGAACATTAACACTGCCAAACGAAAAGAAAAAAGAACAAAACAAAGGAGACAAATTAAAACAGCCCACCGTGAGAATCATTAGTGTCAAACAGAGTGAAAATGACATTCAGAACTCCTAAAAGACACTAAAGCTTGTCAGTGTCTACTGAAAGACTGGGTGGGAGTCAAGTCTATAACCTATTATTACATATTTATTTGGATTGAGGTGTTTCCTTGTATTGCAACACTGTGCTAGCAGCTTTATTTGCTATTTAACTGACAATGACAACCAGCAGCAGTGTGCTTTCTAGTTCTTGAATGTCACTCCACAACTTGGATTCAATCCAACAGGCAATTATTCCACCATAAAACATCACAACAGATGCATAATGTTTCCAAAAAGGGAATGTCATATTAAGGACTGTTTTGGAGGCTCAAAAAGAAGCATTTATGTGTTAGGAGTGAGTTAGACTAGATATTATGTCTAGGGCCGCTGGATTGAATTCAGTCTATCCCAACAGGGGAAGCTGATCACATGAATAGAGGAAAGCAGTTTGAACTCAAGCTGGCTTGCATGGTTTTACCTCAGGAAGTCTCTCCATAGCATTATTGCAGGGTACTATCTATACCACAAACATAAATACAGACACACAGCACCACTGAGTCCAGATGTACAGTCACACAAAAAGTAACACAGTAGAGCAAAGCACAAAATAACACAAGGCATGAAGGGCAATATCCTTATTAAAAATAGTCAAGCATTACACATCAAAGCAGTATACTGTATTACTGAGAGTTTGAATCTTAACCCTTTGATGCATGATGTTTGCTAGGGGACAGATCTTTAAAGGCTATTTTTAATCATTCATGTACACTACTGATCAAAAGTTTGGGGTCGGTAAGATGTTTTCTTTTCTTAGAAGTCTCTTATGCTTACCAGGGCAGCATTTATTTGAATTAAAAGTAAAAAATGTGAAGCAATATTGTGAAATAATATTACAATTTAAAATAACTTTTCTATTTTTATTTCAGTGTCACATTATACTATAAAAATCATTCTAATTCTCAATTGGTGCTCAATAAAATATATGTAATAATAAATATATGTACTAATATATTTTTGTCTATCACAGAGGACACTATGCATTATTATGAACATATTTGGGTTTAGTTGGCCTATTAATTTCATAACCATTTTTTGTAGGTTATTAGTTTTAAAAAGGACCTATTTCGCTTATATATTGCCAGTTCTTGTGTTGAAGTAAGAAGAAACAGTAAGATTTTTTTTACCCTTGTTTGAATGTAATGGCTCATGCATCAAAGGGTTAATGTAAACCAACAACTGTGGCCTAAGCAATCCACATCATTACTTTGACGCTTACCTGCATTACTGTGCCTGGCAAAGGGGTTTAGTGTGGCTTTGGCTTTAGACGTCCAGTTGGCTGTAGTGGAGCCAAAGGAACTGGAGGAGAGGGATTTTCCCAGGTTATCGGAACTCACTTTCTTGGTATTATTAGTGGCAGTCTTGCTCCAGTCTGCAAAAAAAAAAATGGTTAAATGTTATTTATTTATACCAGTTAACTTTTACCACACAGGTGAATCCCGTGCATAAAGATACAGCATAAGAAAAACCCAGGAAATTCAGATAACACACTGCAATTCCATCATCCAAAATAAATGACATACAACTTTCCAAAGAAATAGACTGTTTAACTTCACAAATCATTTGATCAGATTTAACTGCAAGTAAAGCCCAGCAAAGGCCTCTCTGGTCCTAAATTTTATTAGCAATAGTTCTGTGATACTTCAGGCAAAAAAAGTCTCCAAAGCTGGGCTTTACTGAAACACACATTCTCAGGAATAGCACTATTATTCTCAGGAATTCAGCACCTAAAGATGTAGTCACAGCACAGTCCAATATGCCTATGAAAAATTATGATATTAAAAAAGGGGGGGGGGGATAAGCACAAATGCAATGTGCCCATGTGCAAAAGAAGTATACATTGCGGACAGCATTAATACAATACATTTTAACTAAATATTGTAGGCATTACGTCATGGAATGTGATTGAATATATGATTCTTCCTCTATATAGGATTCTGACACATTGACAAAATCCCCGAAAAACATCAGTAATTTAAAATATCAGTAATAATACCAACTGAATTTACCTGAGTTATCTGCCAAGCGGAACTTTCCACAGCAGATGTATCTCCTCCATTGCTTCTGTACATTTTCTTTCAGGGCACAGTGGAACACAAATATGAATAATCCTGTTGGAAAAACAAATTACTCCTTAACCTTTAATGATTACAACCCCACAAGCTATTTTCAAATGATTAGTCTTATTTCAGATTTTACCAATACCAAAGCGACCTCTATCGGATAACGTACAAAATTACAGATTTAGTATTTATAGTAGAAACTATAACATCTACAGGCCGAAATAGCTCAGTTGGGAGAGCGTTAGACTGAAGATCTAAAGGTCCCTGGTTCGATCCCGGGTTTCGGCAGAGTGTGGTACCAAAAGAATGTTTTTAATGTTAGTGACTTTAAATGCTAAATTTTGCCATCATTTTAACTGTTTTAACATTTAAATTTTATTATAAAGTACAATTATAAAGTACTATAAAATATTCTAAATTAAATTATTTATAATATATATATATATATATATATATATATATATATATATACGCATTCAAAAAAGGTAAAAATACTTTGGTATGTAAAAATAGGAAACACATCAACACAGGAAAGAAATCATTGCCAGCATCAACTGATTGCATGGAGTCTTTAAATGTACAGGATAGTGAAAATATAATGATTTAAACCAACCCTGTAGGGAGTTGAAAATGGAGAAGAGGTACATGAAGGCCAAGCTGACTGGACCCCAGGCAAAAAAAGCAAAGCCCCAGGTCATGCCCAGTAAGAAAGTCAGGCTGACCACACTGCGCAGGTTACGCAAGATCTCCTCTTGAAGTGTTCGGTTGCTGCGCTTGCCGTTACGCCCGCAGATCTGGATCATGACCACGATGAACATGGCAACATTCATCAGGAAGATCATGGAAAAGTAGCCCACGCATGTCACGTAGAATACCACCGGACTGTGAATCCAACAGCTACAGAAGGAAAGACCAGGAAAACCAACAGAATGAGAATAAGGAACTAAAATACTTTTCCCACATAAGACATCAGATATAAAATAATGGCTAGTTTGAATTTCTTGGGCCACACTTACAATTCTGTGCCCTGTCCATTCTCTCCTTTTCCATAATAGTTTTTTCCATAAGAATTTTTGCCCACAGCCAACACAATGCCAACAATTGAAGCAGGGACACCTGAAAACGTAGTCTTCTGAGTGATATTATACTATATTAAACACAAAAAAAATCCATGGCAAACAACTATCAAAAGGAAAAACTACTTAATGTAGCACTTACCCCATCCCACGAGACAAAACTTGAGGATGTATCGCCGTATGTAGGTGTTGAAGACCTTGACCAGGGCAATGTACATGTGGATGGACTCTAAGCCCATCCAGGTGAAGGAAGTGAGAAGGAAAAAGTGCAGAAAAACAGCCACTGTCACACACAATCCCTCAATGTCGTATGAGGCCAACCAACCATCCAGAAGAAACACCATGTTGAGGAAGAGCAGTGACGTGCTGAGATTCATCAGGATCTTGGAGGGATAGTCACGCCGCAGCTTCCTATAGATTTATATCAAAGAAAACAATGAGTCTTTCCAATTCTGTTGCACCTTTAGCCATTTACACTATCATTCCAAGTTTGGGATTGGTCAGATTTTTTCATGTTTTTGAAAGAAAACATGCTCACCGAGGCTGCATTTAATTGATCAAAAATACAGTAAAAGTTATATTTTGAAATATTTATTGCAATTTAAAAGAACTGTTTCTATTTTAATATATATTAATATGTAATTTATTCTTGGGATGACAAATCTAAATTTTCAGCAGCCATTACTCCAGGTTTCAGTGTCCCATAATCCTTCAGAAATCATTCTAAAATGCTGATTTGGTGCTCAAGAATCAGTTCATATTATTATTATTATCAAACCTGAAAATAGTTGTGCTGCTTAATATTTTTGTAGAAACAGTGCTAAATTTTTTCAGGATTCTCTGATGAATACATGTTCAAAAGAACAGCATTTAGTCGAAATAGACATTTTTTGTAACTATGTAAAAGTCTTTTCTTTCAGTTTTGATCAATTTTTCAAATAAGGATCACTGAATACTAGCAACAAGCAGCTCAATTTTATGGTAAAAAATTAGCACCTGAAGAGGAAGGGTGCAGCCTAAACCAGGGTCAGTTGCATAAACTTAAACTCTGTGCTAAGACAGTGTCTTAAGTAAGAGTTTGACCAACTAGCAGTTAGCCAATAAGTCATCAGTCTAATTTTTAGATTTAACTTAGATCAATCTATGCTTTTATGTAACTGAATTTTAAAAATGTATGACCAGTCTTAAAGAAAAAATTTGATTACTAACTTGTAAGACTAGTCTACACCTTTTATGCAACCGGCCCCAGGTAAAAGACAATCCTGGACACTGAGATGGGCAGAGCTGAAGACATTCTTTGAGAAAACATTAGAATGTTAATAGCTGTTAATGGAAAGCCAAATGTAATATTTCACAATGTGTTCACATAGATGAGTCATTAAAAACATGTTTAAAAATGTGGGTAAGAAAAATTAAGTAGCCGTAAATTAGTAACTTGTTTTTTTTCCATTACAAAGAGGCATAAATCAAAGATGCAGTATTTGTATCCTAGTCAGATGCTGAAGGACACTCACTCAAAAGCGATGTATGTGAGCAGTGTTGCTGCGGAAAAAATGGCTGAGATGCCACAGCCGATGTAGGTAATGAAGGTGAGAACCCTGTTGTTCTTCTCATCTATCTGTGCAGAAGCTCCAGAGATGTCCTAAAAGACAAAAGTGAGGCGAAGTTAATCAATAATGACACTGATCAGGGATGCAAGAGTCTCATTAGTGTTTAGTTATCAGTGACAATTCCTGATATATGAAAAACAAGTCTATAGATAAATGTAAAGGATGTATTTCCACATTAAACAAATTTTACACAAAGAAATGAATAGTACAAAAAAGCGGTTTTATTCTATTATTGCTGTTTTAATATATTATTTATGAGCAGATCACCATATTAAGAACCCCCGTTATTGGACATTTTTGCTCATGAATTAAATAATGACTATCTGTGAATAAATAATTTCTACAATGCCACTGGTATCGTTTGTATAATGCTACATTCAAATAACACACTGGTGCAACATGAACAAAGAGCAGCTAATATTATAAGTGTGCAAAGTCTTAATAGCTTCAGTGCCACACTACAGTGAAGCATCCTGATTAGCTATTTGCCAACTATTTGGCCCTGTCTGTTCCAGGCATGGTTAGCCACTCTAGATGACATATACGACGCATCAACGTTGCTTCAGTCTGCCATATTGGCTTAATACATGAAACTGCTCTGTTGGGTCATTTTGTTGCCAATCCCACAAATCTCACCATTAGAATGCCAAAGTGTGTGAGGTGATTACACAAGCAGATGGTCCTGTTGCTGTTGGACTCCGGACTGACCTCGCAGCCTTCACTGTTCCAGCCCCCTATGCGATCTAATGGAGACAAATGGATATTATACAATTACTGTAAGCCTCCTATGGGACTGTTTTAATGCTTAAACAGTGGCCAAATAAATCATTTATTTTACCTTCACTTTGGAGGCTGAAATCCCAAAACACACAAAGACGCTTTGGATCTCTCTGGAGGACAGACAGACAGACACATTAAGATGTGTTAGACACCATTGTTTTAGTTAGCTTGTACAAATAATTTTTTTGAAGAAAACTACTGCTCTGAAACCTCATTGACGGGAAGGTTAAACTAAAAAAACGAGTGGTTACTGTAATTACTCCAAAAAAAAAATATCACCAAAACAATAGTTTCTGTAAAAAACTGGCAATACATTCAATTTTCAATAAATAAAAAGCTTAAGACCTGGTACTCCAGATGGGCAATCTCTATTTTGACGGGATCCTGCAGGTTTTTGATTGTGAAGTTGCCAACACTGCTAGCCACCACATAGCTGTTCAAGGACATGCCATTACTTTGCCGATCCTGTGAAGACATGAGACAGATTGTCAGAACAAAACTGCTCATCTTAGTTTTAGGGAGAGTCAGGATTCAGGATTTTTGTCTATATAAACACATAATTTTTGTAAGTATGGACAGAGTATATCATTTTTGTTAGCTGTCAGTAAGTGACAAAAGATGCATTCAAAGATAAAGAACATATCATTAGACATATACCTGTATGTTAACTGAATTCAAGACATACAGTTCACATGTTTGGGAACTATTTTTTAATATTTTTTAATAAGTCTCTAATGCTCATTAAGGCTCCATTTATTTGATCAAATGCAGCAAACAGTAATATTGTGAAATGTTATTATAATTCAAAATAACTATTTTATATTTTAATACATTCTAAAATGTAATTTCTTTCTGTGATGGCAAAACTAATTTTCCAGCAACAATTCCAGTCTTCAGTGTCACATCTTTCAGAAACCACTCTGATATACTGATTAGGTACTCATGAAACTGTGATACACTTTTTCAGGATTCTTTGAATAATAGATATTTTAAAAAGTACAGCATCTATTTAAAATAGCAGTATTTTGTAACAATGTAAAAAACTGTAACTTTTGATCAATTTAACACATCCTTGCTTAATAAAAGTATTAATTTCTTTAAAAAAAAAAATCTTAATGACCCCAAACAAGTTTGAATGGTAGTGTATGTTACACAATGTAATGCACGATTTAGAGATTATTCTGAGTTAGTTAACTCAGCACAGAGAAACGTCCAGAGATTCATTACCGTACCATGAGCCATCCAAAGTGCTATTAACAGAAATATCAATGAGAACTGTCAATATTATATTGTTCTTCAGTTCTTTAAATAAAGCCTTATCTTAATGTGAAGGGACCACAAATAGTTCATTCAGAGAAAAACATGCAACAATAAAAAAGCTCAATTGGTTCATTCGCACCTGAAAGAGTCCTGTCTTGCTGAAGAACATGAAGTTTATTCTGGACACTCTTTCCATTTGTGAATAACTCAAGTTGTGCAGTAGTGTTGGAGGTAGAGTGACCACAGCCAAAGCATTCTGGGCTTCTGACTCAAAATCGATCTGTGGAGGAATTGTGGACGATCTGTGTTACTTATGTTATACCATAATGTGTCAGAGCTACATGTGTGTGATTGCATTAGAAAAGGTTACTGCGCCCTCTGCCAGAATAAAGTGGTAATGAATCCATTAAAAGACCTCAAGTAAAACTAGACTCAGGTTGAATAACCAATGATGCATTCTTGGAGATATAAAAATGGTAAGACTGCCCTGAAACTGAGCCTTCAGGTGGTAATCTAAACTGTTGTTAGGCTAATTTGTGCTTTTAATTCTTTAAAATCCCTTAAATAGTTCAAATGATTGAGTTCAACTTGAACTATAAACATACGAAATGGTACAAAAAACATCAATTTAAATGTGCAAGCATGTTAAAAAACAAAAAATCCACTTAAATACTAGCAAAAATATACATTCTGACACTCATGCCCTGAGAAGAGAGAAATGTGTCATTTTCTGAGTCAGTCTCAAACTCTACAATGTTGCTTTTTCCTCCCACAACTTTCCAGGAACCGTTGGCTCTTAATCAATGGGTGCAACCCCTGGGCATGGTCCATACACGTCACCTCTCATTACACTGCTTTAATAGCTAAAGATTACTTTAAAACTTTACTGCTAAAATGTTTGGCCAACCAAAAATACAGCTAAAATGTTTGGCCAGCCTGCTTGAGGAAGTCTTAAGCAAATTTTGTGTGCAGTACATGTTCAAATATACATGCATAACCAGAAACAGACGCCATCAAGCAAGCAAAAAAAAAAAACACTCACATACTTGTATAAAAACATGTCAAATGTCACATCAAAAGACGTGAAGCAGAGAGGTGAACATTTTTTTAAGGACATTTACCTGAGGGTCCGTCAGGTTTGTGGCTATAAATGCACTGAAAGTGGTCCCATTAAAATTGCTGATGTTTAGAGCAGAAACTCCAACAGCCAGATATTTGGATGTGATGGCTAGTGAGGGTCCATCAAACTCAATCTTCTGCACCAATTCATCCACTGCTTTGAGAGCTCTGAACATGCCGATACAAAGAAGAAGATTAAAAAACTTCCGGACTGAACATACAAGAAGACCTTTCAGTGAAAATGAAAACATTTGGATGGATAAGACACAGAGCGATTCAGGCAATATATTGTAAAAAATATAATGCTTTGCTCTCAAATAATATGTAGAAAGAAGAATGCAATATTGATCCACATATAGCCATTTAAAACCATAAAACCAAAAATAAAGGGAATAATTTCCATACAAGTTGATACAGCACAAGAAATTTTAGACTTACTGAACATAAACAGGCAATTGTTAAAATGGTGCCAGATGACAACTGGACATTTGATGTTTAGTCAAGATATTTAATTAAACATATTCAACTCCAAAAAGTCATGCAAATTGTTTCCTTCATTTTATAACTTCTGCAAACTCTTCATTTTCTACAGTGCAGGTAAGAGGCACGTACGTCTCTGAGGCGTCCTTTTGAGCGGCCTCTGAGCTGATCATGACGTTGGAGATAATAGTGACCACAGTGCTGGCCAGAGTGGCATTGATTTTGGCTATGTTCACAAGCTCCTTCACCTTGAAGACAACCTGTGTCACCTCCTCCTTAGAGAGCTCATTATTAGTGATGTCAGCGAGCTGCACGGCCACTTCCATTGCATTCTCTGGTAAATTGAAAGTAAGAGTTACTGAAGCTGGTTTTGATTTCAGATTAATGTGTGTAGTGTGGATCAGAACCTACCTTGTGAAACTGAAATGCTTGTTATATTAGTGCAGTTTCCGCGGTCCGGCAGGGCCCAATATGATGTATAATTATACTGGCTAATCATGCTAAAGGGAAAAAAAAAAAAAAAAAAAATTTAAACAATGCAAATTATTAAATTGACTTTTCTAACACACCTGCTAAAACATGATTACTGGCTTTAACCACTTCAATTAGTAGTTTATTCCCATTTGCACCTAGATTAGAAGGTCTTAGCATTTACTCACCAAGTCCTGGATGCATTTTGCTCTTTGTAAGGGAAACAGGGGACATACTGGGTGACTGTGGGTCTGCTCTCTGGCCATTTGTAGTGGAATGGGAACTCCTCTGCCTGGCAGTTTTCTGAGGTAAAACAAACACAGAAACAAAATTAAGGAAGAGCCATCCTTCTGAAATTTCCCAACTATCCTCAAAGGTGCACTCCATAGTTTTTTCCCATTAAAAAGTTTTACCCTTAAGATATGAATAATTTATTTGAAAACATGATTAAAATCATATTATGGCTTTGATAAATAAAACTTTGCTGTGGCGTGATGCAACATCCATGCTGCTATGTATCAGTGTAAGTTCAAGACCATATCATATTTTAATAGGAGATCAGTAATACTTAGTAAGAATTATATTTTTTTGCAGTACTGTATGCAAGTGCTTATTAATAATTTACAGGGCTACAGTATTGTTATTAAACACTATGGAGCATGCCATACCCATTAAGTTCACAGTCACACTGTCCAATATCAAGCCATTTCCAATTGCAGGGGCCCTTCTCAGTATGTTCTCAATCTCTACTTCTGCCAGACTTGCATCAGTGGTATTCTTATACACCAGCAGGGCCATGTAGGATTGTCTGAGAAGAAAGCAATATCGCAGCATATTTTTTAGACATCAATAATACTGAAAACAAAACATTGTGAAACGTAGTTACTATTACTTTAGAAAAATCAGACAAAAACGGTAACAGTATGCAAATGTTTTACCGTATAGTTGTGGCCCTTGAGAGAACAGTGTTAGGTTGGAGACTGAAAAGGGGATGAGAGTGAGATTGTGAACAATCATTAAACAAAATGAACAATGATTAAATAAAATAAAGAAATGTTTATTTACACTTTCAAGTTAAAAAAGAATCCTACCTGACACTTTCAACATAAACTCTGTAGATCCAGTTTTGAAATGTTTGATTGAGCTGTAAACATCACAGAAATGGATTAGTAAGCAGTGGCATGTTTAGAAAGAATTAAAATTTCATAAAATTACCAGTTATTTTATTATCCATTATTGGAGTTTTAAAATATATTTAACAATGAAACAAACCAAATATATATATATTATTAAAAAAAATACAAATATACCCATTGAGATATCATCGTCTTAGCATCCCTGTCTGGGGTGTTTGCTTGTTCATCAATTACCACAAGGGATATTCTGTAAAAAATATCCTCTGTAAAAGGAGAATATGGTACTTTTTTTAGTTATCAATCAAAACACAATTTACTTAATTCACATTTTTCTGTGTTGCATAGCAGTAGTTAAAAATGAAATCTTTATCTTGGTAATTAGCTATTTTGAAACAAATGTGGCCTCAAGACAGATCTTCCCAATTAAATCTATCCAAAGCATTGTAAAAACAAATTCAGTATAGAAGATTTGGCAGTAAAAAAAACAAAAAAAAAACAAAACCTGATTCATTAAGCAATGTATTTTGAGATCTACTGCTATGCTGCACTTCTATCACAAGATGGCTCTCATGTATCTTGAGTTGTTAGTGCTGGACTACTTTATAATGCATAACTACACCATGCCAAGACTTTCTTAGGAGACTCCTAATATAATGAAATTTTAAAAACATATTTCCACAAATTGAAAATGTGAGAGAGCTTCCTTAGATTGCACACTGTATTTTCACTCCACAACCCAGGTAGTCTCTCATAAAATCATCAGAGTGATAATTCTCGAAAGTAAGGCTGAACAGTTCAATGTAAAATAAATAATTAAATAAAGCAGTCTCCTAAGAAGGAAGAATGATGCAAATCTGGATAATTACAAGAGACCTATGCACTCAGTTTGAGTGAGCGAGTAACAGCCAGTATGGAAGAGCGCTGAAACTCAATGATTGTCAGAACTGGCAATTGTTAATCTTACTACTTCTAGTAAATCACATGGAATAAAAAAAAAAATCATTTGCACACCAAGAAGACTTTCCCCCCAAACTGAACAACTATCATTCTACGATCACTTGCTCAGAAAGTCAGGATTCAGCAATAAAAGAAGATATCTCTCTTTCTAAGGTCTAGATTGTTATTGGAAAACATACTTTTCCCGGTTGAAAGTCCACACAGACATGTAATATGAAAGGGAGCTTTACATGGACATGGGGCCAGTTCATGAGGGTCTGTAGTGGTCCCATTGGTGGCACCAGTATGCACAGAGCCAAAACCTGCGCTGACTCCTTTGGTTGGGGTGTTGACTGTGCCATTTGTGGGGACAAAAGACTGCTCGTCAATAGCTAGAGACGGATGTGTCTCGCTATCTGTGGTGGCGGGCTGAACAACGAGCACATTGTGGCTGTGACTGGAGGGGTTTGCTGATTCATTCTTGGCCCAAAATGTCCGCTTTGTTGTTGAGGAGTGGGCATGCTTAGTGTCCAGCAGGTCTTCACTGGGGCTGCTTGAGATGTACATTGATTTGGAGGGTTGGATGACTGGAACGGAGGCAAGTTCTGATGGCGTGCTGCTTGTAAAGGTGGAAAATTGAAGAAAAGCAGGGTCTGGTGGGGTCTGAGATGACAGATCTGCACCAGTCAAAGTCATTTGAAAAGGATGATGAGTGTGCGGCACATTCTCTGACAAAGATTCAAATGTGTGTCTATCTGTTCTAAACAATTCATAGTCTTGAATTGTGTTTGAATGACTCACAATCTGCTCAGTGGTCATGTATGAAAAGTTACTATGTGAATCAATGGAGTCATGTGTGCTGTTTTTGTTAAATGACTTAGAGACTTCTGAGATATTTAGAGAAGAAGTTGTGTTGAGAAACCATGTGGTAGTTGTGGCTTCAACGTATTTGTAGGTTGGACTTATTCGACTATATGCACCAGAAATAACAAATCCATCATGATGAACCTCTCCTGTAGACTGAGAAGAAAGGACATTGCCAGGCTCTATGAAGTTAGAAATGTCCATTGTCTCTGATTGATATCTGAATTTGGTTTCATAAGGTGAGGCCTCATCTGGTCCATTCTTACTTATCGAACTGAACAAAATTGAGGGAAATATTTCAGGTGATGTAATTTGGGATCTCTCCCCGTTGGCTTTGAAGTAGCCTGACCATGCTGACGTGAACATGCCATGTTCTGAGCTAAAGTCAAAAATGTTGTGGGAGGACAAATCGAATGTGGGCGACACATCTATCCTCTCCACTTTCATTTGGGGGTCCGAATTAAGGGGTGAAGACTGAGAACCTCTCCATTCATCTGTCAGGGCCACCGCAGAACCGTATGGTAATTCCGAACTAGCGCTGACAGAAATATGAGGCATATGTGACAAGTCCCTCAGATCAGCCTCTGAAGGATTAACATCGCCTTGTCTGCTTAAGCCTCTGAAAAGGGTCTCTGGCAATCTGTTTACACGCGACGGCTCCAATGCCAGAGGTGAATCTAATTTGGACTGGCTGCCCACTATTGACGTAGAAATGCCGCTCGTGATGCCTGGATACACAATGAGAACACTAAGAGTTGGGAATTGGCTGGAGTCAACAGCTTGTGGGTTTTCAGAGAGGATGAATTGATTGTTCATTGAGGGTAAAACCAAGTCAGTGTTGTTTTTGGCATCAGAGATAAAGAGACTTTGGGCTGAGCCAGGTGTCAGAGATTTGAAAACATCAGTGTGAGGCGAAGAAGACAACAGACTCGGTCTGATGGCTTGTGTCATTAAGGAGTCACTTTGAACCCCTGCAGTAGGCATCGAATTCAGGGGCTCAATAAGAGTCGCAGTGCTGTGGGTTGCATCCATAAGCAGTCCAGCCACCTGCTCGACACTATGAGAAGAAGCGAGAGAGGAGATAACAAGTGTCTCTGTTGTGAGGGAATAGCTGCCTTCTGGAACGAGAGGGCTCGCTGCCAAAGGCTCTATGAGCAAAATAGTTTGATCGGGGAGATAGTCGAAAGAGCTCTGTTGGGAGTTTGATGAAGAATAGGAAGAGGTGGTATCGGTAAGACTATACTCAGGTTCTGTAAATCCTGTCCTGACATTACCCTCTGCTAAAGTTTCCACCTGGTCATGTGTAACCGTTGTGGGCTCGATGGTGGATTTTTTCTGACCGTGTTGCACATCTTTAAAGTTGTCCTCAATGGCAGTTGCCTCTGAGAGGCCCCAGGGCACAGTGCTTGTTAGCTTTAAATCCACAAGGTGTGTGGGCGACCGCTCTGGCCATGCTGCTGTTTGGTCTGAGAGACTCTTGAGCTCAGGCTGGATCATTTGCACACCTGTTCCTCTCAGAGTCACGGTGGGAGATGGGATAAATGTCCAGCTGCTGTCTGTCTCCAGCCGCTCTGAGACCTGTGCCAGCTCTGACATTGCCCAGGGTAAACTAAGGTCTGACTGACTGTGTAAATGTTCCTGTTTGCTAACAGACTGTCTCACTGATCCAAAAGCCGTGGTGTTGACATCTGGCACACTTTCTACCTCTAAGAAAGACATGTTATGAGGGATGGCAGTGGCCAAGCTTTCATCCAGGGAGTAGGTGGAATCAAAGTCGAACAGGCTGAAGACATCATCATCCAAGTCAATGTCGTAAAAAAATGCCTCCGGGCCAAAACCAGATGGATAATCAAGTATCTCCGTGCTGTTCTTGTCACTATCGCTCAGGACCAGTTGAGGAGCTAGTGGCTTATTCTTACGATTACTGAGTGATGGCACCTGGAAAGATTCAAAGTCTTCACTCTGATTGTGAGCATCTGGTTGCCACGGAGGCTTCACTTGGGAATAGGCTGGCCTCATGCTTGTAGAGTCTGTTTTCTTAGCAACGGAGGCCATTGTAGATGTTTTCAGCAAGTGGGATTCATTCGTCATGCTTATTGTCGGTTGGGCAGGTGGCTTGGTCAGATGGATGGCGGGACGTTTGTGTGGCCGAGTGACAGCAGCCTCAACTTTTTTTTTCCTCACGGGCCAGATGAGGGGTGTGGAGATGAAGCCGAGTGATGTTTTGGGGCCCCGGGGAGCAGGAGCAACAAGAGGCCTAGCAGGGGGAGAGCTAGTGCGAGGAGTCTCAGCGCGAGGAGTAAACCGCAGTAGTGACCACAAAAATGCAGCCCTCTCTTTCTCTGCTCCAGCTCAATTATTTAGCAGAGGATCCCAGATTTGGTAAAAAATGAAGAGGTCAGAGCAGGCTATTATTTATCTTTGCAGATATATAAAAATGAAGAGGTCAGAACAGGCTGTTATTTATCTTTGCAGTTACATAGTACACCATATAAAAGAACAATATAATCACAGCACACACTTGACAAATTAGAGTTAGTATGGTGTTTATTTATACAATTAATTCTTAACATTCTAGTAGGTAATTAAGTTAATATTCCACAAGTATACAAAACGTGCATAAAAAATAGGTATGAGGCCTTTCATCTGCACCCAGAAAATTTCAAAGCAATTAACCAATCGTTTTAATACCTGTTCCTATTTAAACAAGCTAGCAGTTCCCATTCTGCCCATTCAAATGAAAGTTGAGCAGTGACATTCCCTGGTAAGCACAAGCAAGCCATTTATGACGTTAGATAACAGGTTTGGCTTACCATTGGTTTTGCGGTTGGGCAGAGGTGAGTTAGTAGCAGCAGCTGCAGATGAAGGAATGGATTAAGTGACTGATGAATGGTTTAGGTAAATGAACACACAGAGTAAAGCTATGCATGAGGACATGAGACAAGGGTCCATATACTGCCATGCAATTTTTTTTGTTTATTGGTTATTTTTATTTATTTTTATCTTTGTTGGGCAATACTGAGTAATTTGGCTAATAAAATTGGCATTTGATAATACACCTTTTGTTAGAAGTGATGTCTTACCAGGGTTGATGGGTGGCGGGTTAGATTGGATTAAAGATGATGTAGTTGATACTAATGATGGCACACACAGACATGTGAAACGTTTGGTTAGTAAGGCAATATACAGTATACATGTATGTTAATGGCTAAATAAAAAAAAAATATTTTGCTCAGTAACTGTTAGCTTACCAGTAGTAGCTGTTGTTTTAGTGCTAGTAGTTGGTGTGAGTAGAGCTAGTGTTGGTACAAAGAGGCAGAACCACGTACATGTATTAGTGAGGGCATTTATCATACCTCATTAAACAGAATATAAAACAGTAGGAAACCTAGATATCTGCTTACCAGAAGTTGTGGTTAGAGGCATGCTTGAAGCAGATGTGTATGAAAGAGTAGTAGTAAGAGCTGATGAAGAAAATAGAGATAATGAGCTCTACTGACATGCATCCATCTTTAAAATTACAAAACGAACATCTACTGGGTTATCTGCTACATAACATTTAAAAAAAAATGTAGATATGCATTTGACTTGGAATATGTTAGTGAAGAAAAAAAATGATGTAAAAAATATTTATTTGACAGATAGCATTTAACAAATATTTTTTTTTTGTTATCATTTGAACAACACAAGGATGAATAATCGATGACAGAATTTTCATTTTTGGGTAAAATATCCCCAGTTATATTAAGTAAACTGCCCCATTTGGCATCTATTTAAATTTAGACAATAAACTGCATTGTTGCTACATTATTTGATGCCAGAACAAAAGAAGAAAAAAGACATTTAAAAGGAATTAATACTGTTTACTAACTTTTAAATCACCTGTAAACTGCAATGATATGACAGAAATGAGCATTTCAACCAGACAGATTTGCTTACTTAAAACAATCCTGCATGATTATTAAAAAAAAAAAAAAAAAAAAAAAAAAAAAAAAAAAAAGGGGG
>NW_015555808.1:352821-376695 GCF_001515605.1 Sinocyclocheilus anshuiensis | reverse complement strand
AATGAGCAACAATATATAAGTGCAAATGACAAGTCTCGGTTAGCCTAACGCAGTACACGTAGCAAGGTGTGTGTGTGTATATATATATATATATATATATATATACACAAACAAAGAAAAACAAGTAGAATAGAAAGCTAGAGTTTTTTTTTTTTTTTTTTTTATAAAAAAAAAAAAAAAAAAAAAAAAAAAAAAAAAAAAAACTAGGGGTGCTGTGATGCAACCGATTCACCAAATAAAGCAACCATTCACATTGGCATTTTTTCAAATCTACTTTTGAGCATTTAAAAAAAAGCTAAATGAGTTGACCACCACCTGTTCTGCATTAGGCAAAAGACACAACCCTCATGAAACAAAGGGAACATAGACATAAAATGACGAGAAGGCAGATGTGAATGCTTACCATGGGTTGCTGCATTAAAAGGAATCATGTTAGTGGTGGCAATGGAAGCGGTGGTAACAGTTAATGTTGCTGGTGGCAGGGATGGAAAAAAGGCACACTTGCATTAAATGGAGGTTAGAGTGAAACCAAAAATGCAAGAACAACAAGTGGAGCAAATGAACAGTTGTGTGCATTATAAGCATAGCGTGAGATGAATATGGAAAAATTAGAAATATGACATGTTATAAAACTATTTAAATGCCAAGAAAAATTTGGCAACAGATGATTGTTTTTAACTTCCCTTACTGAGTCACACAATGTGCTGAAAAGGGAGATGTTTGCCTGAGATTGTCTGTTACTAGTCATTTTCTACAAACACCCAGCAGGTCAAATTCTACATTGTGTATCCTCAAAAATGCATACAGTCAGTCCGTCTTTTTTTTTTCCACTTATGCTTTTTTCCTTCAGATATGACAGCCAGTTATATGTAATTAATCATTGTGAAATTTCAAGGAGGCAATTATATAGAAGTTACCTGTGATTCCCTAACCCAAACCCCATCCAACTTTAACATCATACTCTATATACATGGATATGGATTTCTCTGCATAGATATGTTAGCTCCATGATAGGTTGCTCCTGCAAATATTTGATACATAAAAAAAAAAAAAAAAAAGAGATGATAACAATAATAGTTCAGTGACAAGAAGAATGACGAAGTTAATGAAAGATTTAAAAGTTATTCCTCACCCCAGAAGACTAACTTTATTGAAAGACTGTCAAATCTCCAGGCATGAATCTGCACTTTTTGTACTTCATGGGAATTAATATTATGCAATGAAATTTCAGTAGGAAAGAAGCATGGGACAATGACCTTTAATGGCCATTACTAAGGACAGGAGGCCTGAGGATTCTCATGGCTCCCAGATGATGATAGATGTTTACTTGTCACCAGTTCAGTTTAGGGGAGTCTTAATGAGCGGAAGGCAAGCTGTTTGTTTGGCCTGCTTATGCACAACTAAAGGACTAAGACTTGCCAATTAGTATTATATATCATTTTCAAGGAAAATGGTTGTATTTAAACTCTTTCATGTTAAAATTAGCAATGAAATTAAGAGACAAAAGAGTATTGTAAATCAGCAAGTCATATAAATGAGCCAAAAAGGTCAAAACTTTGATTAGACAATACGTGTTTATAATGGATCAACTAATTATCTAGTAAAACATGTTTTGAGGAATGTTTTCAGCATGAAAAGTTATAATAAGGATATTTCTTCCTACCTGGGCAGCCAAGTCCAGGTGAAGTACAACCCGTGGTTCCCGGGGAAAGAGTTGCTATGGCAGTGCCTAAGAAAGATTAGAAAATTAACATTTGACATTTTATGATCAAATAAATGTTTGAAAAATAAACGGTTCTAAAGTGAAACTAAATAAATTGCCAGCATGAGAATGCCTTGTGGTTACATTGTGAAAACATGTTATATTCAACATTCATGAAAATATCTATAAGATCTAAATAATACCCATAAACTCTTTAGACAATGTACAAAGTCATAAAAACACATTTAAAATTAATAAAGTTTAAGATGGACAGACTTGGACATTCCCAGAGCACTGTCAAAAATATACATTCTCTCTCTTTTACATCCATGAATAGAAATTCAAGTCTACCTTAGGACAAGATTTGGATAGTAAAGGTGTCATACATTTCCCAGCACTCCTCTGGGCTTTGACAATGGAATGTGACCTCAAAATGTCCACACTGAAACTTGAACATCAGCAACTCAAAGGTGGAATTTAATAATTTGCCACAGTTGAATGACAGAAATGTTCTGCGGGCTGGTTTGATCGAGGCCCAGGAATGTCACCTTTTCTCAACACAAATCCATTAGGGATGTGTGAAATACCAAATTGCATCTTGTTTTGCAATTCATCTGCTAGTTTCTGACATAAAGCTCAAGCAGTGTCTAAACAACATGCACCAAATCTTCAAAATAATTTAAAAGCCAGGCAATCTGCAAAAGCAAAACCTCAACGTGCAATGCAAATCTACTGGTTAAGCTTCAGTCAATGAAATCTCATCAGAGCATGTCTGAGGATTGGAGCAATGACCAAAAGTCTAGTCAATAAACCATTTGCACAGACCAAGATTTGAAAGGTTTTCCAAAATCTGTTTGATATTTTCCACCTTTTAAGAGTCTTTAAGAGTGGCTAAATATAAATCAAAAAGCTATTGGCTCCAAAAAAAAAAGCAGATTATTTTGACATTTTAAAATACAATATAACTCTGACTTAAATCTGAGGACAAGTCATTTGTGAAAAAGATGATTTGATTCAGGTGTCAAACTACACCGAGGAACTAATCCATAGCTCATCCTATGGTTAAGTACAGTAGCAGGGTAACTTTAAGAGCTCTTAAATATATTAACGGAGACGTCACATTGCGACAACTGTCTAGCGTTATAGCGCATAGTCTCTGATCATCCTGTGTAAAAGGCAGGTTGAGGGGGAAAAAAAACCTGAGCTGTTCTAAAGACAGGCTCCTCCGCTGTGTTCCCATGCAAGGTTGGATCGCTGTCTCCCACTGTTCTTGTCAAAGGATGAGAGGGAACCACATGAGTAGCCAATGGAAAGACAAGGCAGGGGAGCGTTTTAAAAGCATGCTTATTAGTGACAGCATTAGTTTTGCTCCGGGCTCAACTTCACGGGCCTCTTGACTTTATGCCAACATCACAAGCACAGCTGGCTGTAACTGAGCAAAGGAAATAGTTACGTGTCATAGGTTCCAGCGTCTAACTGGCTGAGGGGGTCTTACACTGCTCCTGACAAGGTCAAAAAATGCTAGCAAAAATGCCCTGGAACAGGTCTAGCACTGAAATGGCAAAAATTCTAAATGAATGAATGGAACAAAATAATGTATTAAAAGGGGTAGTTCATTCATTGTGATTATTTATTCACCATCATTTCATCCCAAACCTGTATGACTTTCTTTAGTAAAGAACCAAAAAGGTTAATTTCTGAAAATATTCTGGCCACTCTTTTCAAAAGAATGAAAGGATTGACACGCTACAAAATGAAATAAGCAACCATTAAGATATCATAAAAACAATTAATTAAAAAAAAAAAATCCTTTAGATTCAGATATTCTCAATGAATCATGTGATCCAATTCACAAAATCAGGCTAAATTATTTATTTTTAGAAATGAACAGATCTGGTTCCCATGTTCAAAATAGTTAACAGCTCACTGCAATTTTCAGTGAATAACAACTTAAAATTCACAAAGCTAATATACTGACTCCAGATGTGCTGATATTTCTTATGGTGCTTTTGCATTCTTTATGACACAAGCTTCAGTCTCCATTCACATCAATAGAAGAGTAACCAGTGGCATATTGGAAATGAACCTTTTGTGTCCTTAAAAAGCAGAAAGTACAGAAAGTCATACTGGTTTGAAATGACAAGCGAGTGAGTAAATATATAAGTATACGCCAATAAACATCAGCTCTTCTGTCAGAAGTAAATATCCATCAGTAAGAGCATGAGCATTATGTAGTTCAGCACATTTGACAGAAAATACACTATTATGTGCAAAAAGCATCTGCAGGTACAGCCACGTTGAATGACATTGTGTACACGTCATGCATCACCTTCACAGCTCAAAGCAAGCAATTATGCACATATTAGGCATGTTAGCAGTACACTCACCACTAGATGAAGCTGTTAAGTGAATGCAATTTGGGTAACAGACTGCAAAAGAAGATGAGAAATTAGTTGCCTTTACAAACTACAGTTAGCATAAGCACTTAATTCAATTCAAGTTAGCCAATGGCAGTGATATGAAAGTAAACTGCATACAGTATCTATCAAAGGAATTTTATACTTTGAAATGGACAGATAATTAAAAAGCTTTTGAAAACATCAATCACAGTATATACAAGTAAACAGTGGGAGTCCACATTGAACATCTTGGATTCAATATCTAATTAAACCTTGTGTCAAATACTTTAAAAGTTTTTTATATATAAAAAAACTCAAATAAATGTAAGACAAATAAGAAAAAAGATTCTGCAGTGGGTATTTATGAGATATTACTTTTGTGTAATTTGTGATGCACAAGATCAGTCAAGGCTATCATTTTCAAATCATTCTGTATAATATGGTCGTCAGGTTTTTACACAAAGCAAAAGTGGGGCAAATCAAATACATTTGTGTATATTTTTCACTTTTCACTCATATTATTTTCATGCTAATAATAAAATGTAAAATGAAGAAACTGCCAAAAAAGAAGCATTTTCAGAGCTTTGAAGCCCACTGTATTAACATAAAAAGACATTGTTAATATGCATTGTTAATGATTCTTTTGTGTAATTTGTGATGCACAAGATCAGTCAAGGCTATCATTTTCAAATCATTCTGTATAATATGGTCGTCAGGTTTTTACACAAAGCAAAAGTGGGGCAAATCAAATACATTTGTGTATATTTTTCACTTTTCACTCATATTATTTTCATGCTAATAATAAAATGTAAAATGAAGAAACTGCCAAAAAAGAAGCATTTTCAGAGCTTTGAAGCCCATTGTATATTAACATAAAAAGACATTGTTAATATGCATTGTTAATGATTTGCATATGATTGGTTATCTAAAGGAACTCTGATGAGGAATCAGTGCCCTCTCTGTTCTGTCCTCCTGACAAGGAAATACCTTTAACAGGGATCTATGTAGGTGATTTAACAGGTTATAACAGAAAATAATTCCAACACTACTTCCATCACTAACACAGACCAAATGTTGACACAGAACATATGGCTTTATCTGTCTTAGAGCACAGAAAGTTACTGATTGAGTTAATGCTTTTGATCTGCGGCGCCATAGTCTGAAGCGACACTTTTTTTCCATGGGCTGCTGACCCAAGCTGTGCTGGGCATCTAGAGTTTCAGGAACCTAGCTAAGTGGAAGAAAGCAGTCCCTGGTGAGGCTTGTTATGCATGTGAGTCATGCCTGCCTTTGCTCTATTCCACCCAAAGCTCATTCCTCTATACGATGAGAGTTGAAGGGCATTTGAAGGACTTTAAAAGTACTGTCTTAGGTAGCGGGAGGAGAAATAGTTCTGAAGATTATTTCTGCATTTTTTTTAATCAAAAATTGCAAGAGGAATGGACAAACTAAGGGCCCCTTCAAACCTGGCATTAACATCCATTTGCATCTGGAAAGTATCTGGATATGCTTTAACTAGATTGCATTTACACCTTGCATTTCACCTTGTTTACAGTGTGATACAATGACACTTATTTATGTAAAATGGACAACAGCACTTACATATTATTTGTGTGGTTATATGGCCATAAAAAACAACATTAGCATGCACAACTTTGTCGAATATGGTCAGATTCAGTCTATGACCACTTCTAAATGTGGTTTTATTGCATCTTGGGTGCATTTCCAGAAGTGAACTTGCCATATCTTTGTATTTTCAAACACTTTGTACTTCTGATTTTCTCTGTCTTATGCAAGTTCACTTCTCAAAGTTTTTTTTTAGAATATTTGAAATTTTTACTGTGAAATTAATTCACAGTAATTAATCTGAAATTACTACTAGAAACTAATTTCAGATTGTGGGATTCATCAGACAAATTGTTCTACTTGTACCTTGTGTGACGGCCCACACTGAGTTTTGTGTGATGGTTTGTCAATTTAATCACTCCTGGTTATGAATCATAAACCAGCTTCCACAGAATATATCTGAAACCATCTACTCACTGCAGCTGAGTGTGCTGTCGGTCTGTGTGTGACTGCCTGGGATAGTCCAGTAGTGATGATCCCAGTCAATGACGTTTCCCTCAACATCACAGGTGAGGGCAGACAGCTCGGAGTAGGGCATGGCATAATCCCATAATCGGAAATTGTATATGAAGCCATCCAAATTCTGATCGTCCACACTGACTGAGCTTGACCCTTTTCCTGCAAGCTGGAGGATTCCCCCACTCGGCAAGGTGTAAACCTGAGAGGCTGCGCAGGTTTTGGCTCGATAGTGGCCTCCAAAGTACACTGCCACAAGGCCAGTGGACTTGGTCCAGGTGAGGCAGATGGGTGTCATGCTGGATGTGATGTCTGAGCTGGTGAGCAGGTCATTTACAGAGCAGTAGGAACCGCTGATGAACAGTTCCATGCCTCTTTCGGTCTTCTCAAATGCCAAAATGGATGTCCCAGAGGCATCAGACAAGGTAAAGATGGTCTCTGTGCTCTTCTGGGCTGTGCGGGCGATCTCAAAGCACACAGTGAACGCCGTGAGAACAGGAATGGAGACTGAATTGGACACTCTCACTACGTTCTTGCTGCTTTTTGGCATTGTGACCTTCTGGTTCCTCAGTGCCACTGCCACTGCAAGAGTGAAAAACCATTAGATCTTAAAATATGACACAAATGCACTAACTTAGTTATTGTGGAATAGAAATTGTTCATTCAAACCTCTTTATGATCTCCAAAATGGCTATACAGGACAACAGAGACTAAATTCAAACATGAATCAGCTAATATAGAGTAACTATTTCATAATACTGTTTGTTTCAACACATGAAATCATCCAAGTAATCATTCTAAGACAAGCTTATTAAACTTCTCCCAAACCGGACAGTCATATTCTTTTGCCCATGTTAAAACACCTCTTTTATGTCATATTTGCTGACTCATTTCATTTAAATTGGCAGAAGTTTGTTTCTGTTGGCCATCTCAATATAAAAACCACAAGCAATTTAGAATGGAAAAATACACCTCTAGTTGGACTATTAGATCTCTGCACTCTATATTTGTGATGCTTTTTGACATAACCAGACATCTGACGCTATTGAAGGATCACAGAAAAAGCAACGGGCTGGCTGAATGCTAAACACTACTGAGCTTGATCTCAAAGGTGCTTCATTTCAAACCTGTTTTCACTGGGAAGGAAATAGGAAATATGGTGTCTAAATCTGTAAGCTACTGGGTACTAATGGGTACCTTCACACCTGTCTGACTTCATAACAAAGGTTATTTCATTTTGCAAGAGTGTGTGCTTTTTCATTGAACCGTCAATGTCATATGTCCGTCAATTTATACAGGCACTCTCTTGTTGCCTGATAATGAACTGCACCTAGACAAAAATGTTTTTTGTTTTAGTTTTGCTCACAAAAATATATATTACTCTAAATAAATACAATGTGTGACTTACCAAACTCTTTCCTTGTTTCAAAAATTCTACAGAAAATCATTATTTTCTCGTAATTTGTTTCTCGTAATTATCACTCAGCATATTAGAATGATTTCTGAAGGATCATGTGACACTGAAAATTCAGCTTTCCTGTCACGGGAATAAATTACATTTTTATATTAAACATTAAAATATAAAACAGTTACTTTGTAATATTTCACAATAAATTAGTGTTTCTACTGTATTATAGTCGAATAAATGCAGCCTGGGTGCACATAAGAGACTTCTTTCAAAAATATTTAAAAACTGAAACCAAAATTTTGAACATGAAGCGTACGTTTTACTTTTTACTCTGTTGTGAAAACAGGGATCTGTATGTTTATGAAGAAGAAATTATGCCAATGAGCATGAAATATAAACATAATTTAATATATATTATCTGAAAACAAGCCTTATTATCTTAGCAATTAAAATAATAAATAAATATTTTTTTCTGAAAAACAAGACAAAAATAATGGTCAAGAAATTTTGCAGACTGAAAACTCTGATTGACAGAATGAGAGAAGTGCTGAATAACTCAGTATAATTAAATGTTTGTGACTGTGGTCAAAAGAACACATTAAGATAATATTGACAGCATGAATGGCAAAGCAATATGATGTGAGCAGCTGTGATATGAAACAGAGCGGTAGAGTTTAGAAATGTAATCTTGATAATACTGCTGTCTATGAGGTCTGATGTGCATTCACTATATTAAAACACTGCTTTCACCGTCACGCTTATGGAAAGATTACTTTTTTTTTACCACAACACCACAGCAAAACATAATTACATTAATTACAAAAAGAATCATTTTAATTATACATTATGAAATAAATATGAATACATTTCTTAAAATTGATCATTAATTCTAAAAAAGTATAAATGAAAACATCTAAGATAAATAAACATGCTGTGAAGAGCTCGCCATATATTAAACATACCTTGCTTGTAACTGATATGGAAGCCTTTCTTTTGGATACTAAAGTCTGAGTTAAAGGAAACCTCCATCACATTGCCACTGGAGTTGAGAGTTAGTCCATTGGGTGTTAAGCCACAAAATTTGGCATTATTCGTGCCAGTGCTGATGATGATGCGGTCATAGATGCAGCCGTGCGCTTCCTCGAGCTCAAAATCTAGGAAGGTGATCTGCACTATAAAGCCGGTCGGGGCCTGTATGGTCCACTTGCAGGCCTGACTGGGTGGGTAGTCATTGGGGTAGCAGGGGGAGGTAAAAGAGCCCTGGGAGTCGGTGAGCACCACATTGCAGCTGACGCTACTCTGGCAGCTCTGTGCTACTGCAAGCAAACAGGTCACATGTCACTTTAGCTTGCAAAGGACAGGTATTAGCAGAGGCCAAGGACAGGAGAGGAATCAGGTGACAGGAAGATGTGTTTAGATGGCTGCTGGGTTAGTGCATCGACAAGAACAGAAGGGGAGGGAAACAGATATCAAGTTTGGTCGAGATATGGTAAGTTACTACTAAAGGAATCCCAGAGATTTCCCCAAAAAGACGACCTAGAATCTTAAGCCATTTGATAGACTTATGATCAACGTCACTGTCCATATCCTTTAAGATCCCTCAATGTAACTCTCAGATATGAAGAATTCAATGAAAAAAAAAAAAAAGACTTGACTCAGAGACAATGGCCCCTGTTCATGCAGTCCTGAAAAGCACATAAGCAAAAACCACAGCACTTTTTGGCAAATTGAGCAGCTCTGGGCAATTAAACTTTCTCAAGATGCAGTGGCTTCCTCAGGACAAGTTTGATGTATGTAAACAAACATTACTGAGGGTTAAATTTCATAACCCATTCCAACAGTCAAAGGACAAACTAATTTCAATGATTTATAATATGCTCTCCAAGTGAATAATAATCCATCCGTTTTTTTCTTTCCGCAGAAACAATTTTTCCTTTACAGTAATGATACTGTTGAGAACAACAAATCGAATTTTCATGCATGAAATTTTAAAAGTCTTTGCATGAAACATCCAAGCATAGAGGTCCACTAGTGGCCATAAAAAAAGGGTATTCATAGTAGTTAGCTTGAAACTCGCAGGTATAGTCATCATACCTCAGGAGAAACAGGAAATATGGGATTTGATGGCTTTTCACAGATTCCATGTGGGGAACAATAAAGTTGGAGCACTTTAATCCTGAGAACTGCTCTCTAAAAGAAGGATAAAGGGTATCCACCCTAGAAAGGGAAAATGATCTTCCGTTTAAAGGGACACTAACTACATCACAGATGATCATATGTGCCTTGTGCTCACTAGAGTGGACAGTAGATACAAACGCTAAATTTCAGACCACTTACATTTCAATCCAAACGGCCAAGAAGCCAAAACCACACACTTTTCTCCTTTCTGATTCTGTTTAGAAGTGGTGACATCTAAAAGCATTTATAGAATCAAAAGATGTCTTATTCTGAAAACCCATGAATGCCTATTATCACTACTTTTGCAAATTATGAAATTTGTTCACTCTCTAACAAATTTGGTAGAAAGTTTTTGTATAAATGTCATAGCTTTTCCAGTTGTTTGTGATTTACTGGATAAGGATTTTTTTTATTTACTCTTAATATTTCTACATGATAAAATATTTCTGAGTAAGGGGGTCTGAATACTTTCCGTACCCACTGCATATATATATATTATTATTATTATTATTATATTATTATTTATAAAATATATTAAAATGCACATGGATTTAGATGAATCATACTTTTCTATAATCTATAAATCATACTTTTAAATATTTAAACTTAAATTTCAACTTAAACTGCAGGTTTTGTCTTAATTTAAATAATTTTAAGCCATCTTAAGTGTTCTTATGACTTTAAGTCAGGTCCAAACCAAATATACTACAAGGTAAACATGACTGAACTCTAAAAAATGTCATCAGGAGGACACAAATTACTAACTATACTATACATAATTGTGATACACACACTTTTTCTTGCAAAAGTGTTACTGTGTGCCTCAAGGTCAAGTTTTATAAATGAATAAAATGAACGGATAATTTCTTAATGGAATAACACTAAGAAATTTTCGCTAGTGCTGGTTTCCCATAGCCCTGTACCAGCATTCAAGCCAAATTTAAATTAAACTTAAGTTAAGAAAAGTCTAAATATGTGATAAAAATTACTTTTGGAGAGTGACTCTGAATTTAATAAAAGTATAGCACATTATGTGTTATGGCTCCAAGGCAAAACGATCTTTGGCTGTATTGCTGCAAGTTGTAAACTGTAAAACAATTAAAGTAAATAGATTTTATACATGTAACTACCTCATTTTTTATTTTATTTCACGATGAAAAGCCAACAGACATTCTACATGCAAACAACACTTCATAAATGTATAGCAGACCCATTTTATTGGAGCGTAAGCTAAGGTTTCTACACATTTGCATTCTCCTGGTCCCCTCTGAAGGATCAAATACATCGCACAAATCCGAATGTCAGACCAGTCTGAACTGGGTCACTATGAAATTCACCACAAACAAGACCCCATCAACACACCTGGGACAGAAAACGGTGGAAAATTCATAACAGTTGTCCAGCAAAAACAAGGAAAGAGGTGAGGGGAAAAAAGATCATTCTTTCCGCCATCATGCCTGGGGTTTAAACAAGCAAGGAATGGGATCAGCTTTTGACAAGTGGCCTGTGAGTGTTTTGCAGAAAGAGGCTGAAATCACTATTGGACGGAATCACGCTACTGGAATATCCTGCTGTTTTATAGTTGTGTGCAAAGCTGTCGGAGTGGGCCACAGTAAAAAGTGGCACAACCAACTGTACTATAAAAGCCACAGCTGTAACCTGGCACAATATTGCGTGCTGCTCAGATCCTGGTTCCCACCCAGGACGGGTTCATCTCAGCAGTGCGTCAGGGGGACAGAACACGTCACCTGCCTTTTTTAATGAATTTTATTCACACAAACTGAACAAAACAGCATCACTCCACTTTACTTACTAGTGAGATCATTCAAAATAATGTGTAAAAACGTCTTTAACAATGAGTAGGCTAGCTGATAACAGCTTTCACTATGTGTTGAGTATAATTGCGTTAAATGCATTGAAAATGAAATGAAACATAAATGCAACTTGTAATGTCAACCCTGTTATCTTTTTGAAGGTATAATTATATCACACATATATCAAAATATATTACAGTTTTTCTCAATTGCTTTGGCTCAATTAAAACATCAGATGTGATGTTGATAAATCTTTGGCCTGACCAACAAGAGCGACAGGATGTCCAGCAAGAATAATTGTTCTTATTCTTTTTTTTTTTCTAAAAGTATTTTTGTGTATTTGTGGTAACATAAGAAATATGAAATGTACAGTAACTGGACAAGCAAGATTTCACTTATATGTAATGCATTCGTACAAAAATAAATGTACTGCATAAATACAAATGTTCATATACTTTTTTTTTTTTTCTATGTACTATTGACTCTTCTCAACAAATATCAGATTTTTTATAAAACCTTCATTTCCATGGTTGACTGTCATGGTGAAAAAACAACTAAACATTTTGACCAGTGTGGCTCACACGATGACAAAAATACTTTATATTTTGGTGGCCTTGGCCAAATTACTGACACGATAACTAGGTTTTGAAGCATGAATTAAATGTTTTGGGTGAGTAACTACATTTTGCAGACATGCAATAAAGTTCTGAAGTTCCAGCAAACAGTTGTGACATTTGCACTCACAGTTTAGAGAATGTTAAGATTGTTTCGAAAAATGTGCCAAAGCAATTGAGAAAAACTGTAACTTAGCTTGAGATAGAACAATGTAACTTATACACTTGAGCATATTGAAAATTGTATAAAAATAATGCTTAAAATGTATTAAACTGGTTTCCCAATTCATTTTTGCACTATAGCGATATCCAGAAACAAGCACTGCAGAGAAAAATAATAACGCTTGTTTCAATATGTTTCAACAGTATAGTCAAGTGTAGTCTATTTATGTCCTAAAATAACAAAATAAAAAATTAAAGGAAATATTGGTGATATGATGGGATTTGCGCAGTGTCGTGAAGTGGCTGTTGATGAAGTGAAGGTCAATGAAAGAATGCCTGCATGATTTCACAGGAGAAAAGGAGAGCTTTGATCTCAAAGTGTCCTTTTAGAAGGAGGCCGCTTAGGGAAGATGCCAAAAGATGGAATGCCAGATACAGGAATCTCAGGCTAAAAAGGCCTGGGAGATTAAAAATAGCCCTTTCAGCAGTGTCTCATTTCGCTCACTCTCCTGGCAGTTTACCTGCTGTCTTTGTATCTCAAGGTGTGCTGCATTCATCTGCCAAAGGTCAATTAACAATTCACACAATAATGAAAATCCTCTCATCATTTAGTCACCTCTCTGTCATTACGGATGCCTGTATTATTTTCTTGAAAAGAAAAGGAGATGCAAAGCACAATGTCCAAGCTGCTCTTTTTCATATGAAAAAAATGTATGATTTAAACTCCAAAAAGGACCCTAAAATAACATAAAAGTCATCCTCAGAGATGCATCAGTACCAGTTGTATTCTTATTCATGACAGGGCAAAAAAATAAAATAAAAAAGAAATAAATAAAAAATAAAATAATAAAAGCTGCTATATGGGATGTGAGCACTGTTGCGAAGTGCCTGCTGATGAAGTGAAGGTCAATATAAGTAGTCCATGACATATGCCCTATAATCCCACAATAATTCTCACACTAAAATATAAATGTGACTACTTTTATGACAGTTTTATGAGGCTTTTTATAATTCAGAATCATAGAATTATACGTTTAAAGCTTTCAAATCTGCTTTCACTGTATGGGAAAAAAAGCTCAGACATTCTGCCCAGCATTTCATTTAGTGTTTTATGGAATCAAGAAAAAAGAATGTGACCCTGCCGGTGAAAACCCAGCTAAAGTCTTTTTTTTGAAGTGAAGGTCAATATAAGTAGTCCATGACATATGCCCTATAATCCCACAATAATTCTCACACTAAAATATAAATGTGACTACTTTTATGACAGTTTTATGAGGCTTTTTATAATTCAGAATCATAGAATTATACGTTTAAAGCTTTCAAATCTGCTTTCACTGTATGGGAAAAAAAGCTCAGACATTCTGCCCATCATTTCATTTAGTGTTTTATGGAATCAAGAAAAAATAATGTGACCCTGCCGGTGAAAACCCAGCTAAAGTCTTTTTTTTTGTGCGATTTACTGTTTTCTACATAAAATCATCCTTCATAAAGATGTAGAACATTCTGTGAAAATCTAACCTTTATATCTTTAATATTGACTGAGTAAGGCCATGTCAAAGATTGAAATCATAGTGAAATTAATGGTTGAAATCAAACTTTGATGCTTGTTATCTCATAATTAGATTTTGAGACTTTAGCCTGGATTTCACAGACAGGGTCACATATAGGCTTGGAATGACATGAGGGTGAGTAAATTATATTATTTTCATTTTTGGGGGAACTATTCCATAATTAAGTCCATCACTTGCACACTTGTTTGTTTTTGCGTTGCTCTTGATCAGCATGGATCAGCTGTTATAAGGATCCAGTGAGATTTAACTCTATAAACACACCCATAGCTCCAGTCCTTAGCTTATGAAGCATGGCAGAAAAACAAGGGCATCCAAGAACAAACATGTGACAAGTTGTGTGTACATTTGTCGTTTCAGTATGAAAACAAGCAACAAAAGCATATTGTGAACTTATGCACAAAGGGGTAGGTCTCTCTATGGGCCATAATCACATCTGGTTTTAATGACAAGCTCTTGCACGAGGACAGTAAAGATTCCATGTCTGGAAACAAGAGTCTGTGCGCGCTGTTTACTGAATGTGACAAATCAGATCTAATCAACAAGTTATTTCATCAAGAATTTTCCAAGTTTGAGCAATATTTGATTTAGGCATGATTTAAATGAGGGCTGAAATGCCTGCGAGAGGCGTATGTCCTAAAATAGTGTTCAGAATTGCTCTTGGCCTTCTCCGCACAACATTATTCCATTATTTGTTTTTGCTGTGGCTCACATTAATTGAATTTCATTGTTTTGAAAGAGTTTTAGCACTCGGCTGTCCGTTGTTTAAACTATTAAAGCGCTTTAGAAATTTCCCTAAAGCTGATTTCCCAGCATTAAATCTGATCTTTGCTCTAAAACATTTCTGACAGGCATCCAAAGACCGTAAATGTTCCTACTTGGACCAGTATAACAGTACGAACAAATCAGGCGAGCCACGGTATGTGACTAATATTAAAAAGACACGTGCTTTTCATATGCAGCGCACAGGGAACTTAAATTCAGCAACAACAGACCGATTAAGGATTCAAACTGCCAGTTAAGGGCAAATCCACGTTTTTTTTTTTTTTTAAGCACTGAAATCATTAATAACACGTCTGAATAATAACTCCGTCTCGGGAGAAACTGTCGTAACAAAGATTATGTCAGCTTCACAAAAACAACTACAAATGTTGTGTGTAATGACTGGCCTACAAACAGAAGCAGTCACTGGTAGCCCACCAATGCACGCTGTGAGACCACTGACAGAGCCAGATCTCACCCTTGGGTCCTGTTTTATTTATATATGCAGGAGTATATGTAGGATCTTTCTTCACAACTAAACTGATTGTGGCATTTAAAAAAAAAAAAAACTCCTTTTATGAGATATTTTTAATGTATGACTGGTTGCGACTTCTCAGGAAACAGAATGCAAAGACAAGGACAAAAGCAAGTTAAAGGTGATTAAAAAAAAAGCATGATAAAGAGCAAGAAATGTGACAAAGTTGTTTAAACATATTAGGAAGCTGAGAAAAAGTTTAAAACATGTAAATATATAAAATGAATAGAGAAATAGTGAAATACGTAAATTGAAAATATAAAATGAGACATTAAAAAGGAAAAAGATGAATTAATGAAATGGAAGCAATGTTGATTAGCATGATGAGCAATCAATATACATAGAAACTCAAATCAGAACTTAACTATGGATTACATTTCCAGATAACACACTATTTGCATTATAACATTTTACATTTATAACTCTAGAGCTCCTTTACCTGAGATCGAAAAGCAGATCAGCAGCAGGAAGACTGCAAGAGTATTCGGGAACTTCCATCTCCACCACCTACCACTGATGAACGAAATCCTGCCAATCAGATTTAGAAAATTACATTTCAAAACAAAACCACAATTCAATTTATTACGTACATGTAATTTTAGTACAGTGTAACGAAAACCACAACTGCATTAGAGGTTTCATTAAATGGATTGTAGTTAAGGCCAGGAACATCATTTGACGCAACGGATGTTTGGAAATGTTTCGATTTTATTTGCACAAAAAATGCAAATAGCACCATGAATTGTTGTTTCTGGTTTTCTTAGTCATTGACTTAAAACACTTCATACACAGAAACTGGCATAAACTTCATGCATTAGCTTTTCTCACTCACTCACACACACACACACACACAGGAGTACAATATCTTTATTCATGCGTCTATAATTTGGGAGAACTTTGAAAGTTTAAATTATGTATTTGTGGCATGGAAACCATTTTTTTCTTGTCAGAACAGTGACCACAGCCATGCAAAAACTGCCCCGTTACATAATGACTAATTACTCTCCCATGTCAGCCATAATAAGTTTGCTGAAAAAGATCATGGATGGTGAGGTTTACAAAAGAGTTCGCCACGATTTACAAAGCAAAACTTGAAATGACAGGAAACCAGAGGCTAAAAAAAAAACATAAGAGAACCATTTATATGTAGTGTGTTATCTATTAAAGCGGTTCATGCATGTAAAAAATATCATAGCTGCTAAAATAAACAGAAGCATACCATGAAACAACATTTTAGCTATATCGAAAAGCAGTATCTAAAAAAAGAAATGCCGTTCCATATGCCGTTTAAAGGGATAGTTCACCCAAAAATTTTAATTCTGTCATCATTTACTCAACTTCATGTCTCATGACTGTATAGAACACACACAAAAAGTTACTTTGAAAGTCACTGGAGTCCAAACAATCTTGAACTCAATTGACTTCCGTAGTATGGACAAAAATACAGGTTTGGAACAACATGAGTGTGAAATTTCACTTTTGGGTGAACAATCCCTTTAAACTATTGTTAACCCTACAATACATAAACTGTCCAATGTTCATCCATGCTCAAAAAGAGGTCAGGATACTGAGATATACAGTACAAAACTCAACATCCCCTTAAAATCAATGATTGCAGTCTAAAACCTGATCAGAATGGATCACTATTTTGGTTCTTCAGATCCACAATAAAGAATGGACTGTATGGAGCATTGCCCAGGTGTCCCTGCTCTCATTCCTTCATAAAAAAACTACTACTGACACAATCAGCATCAGTTTTCTACTTTAAAATGGCTCTTCTGAGAACTTTTTATCAAAGATTGTTGGCCAGCTGCATGCACACCAACCAAAGGTTTAGAGCTTTCCGTAAAAGGGAAGTTGACAAACAATGCACTTAAAAATAACAGATCTTAAATGGTTCTTTGTAGTACCATAGATTCAGAAAAGAACCCTCTTCTTTTTATCAAGAACTGTCCCTTTAGAAATAAAAACATTCTATGAAAAATATCTGTTATTCAGATCAGCGTGTTGGTTTCTGAGTTCTTTGAAACATCACAACATACATGGTTTTCAAAAGAACTAGAGAAAAAAAGTTCTTCAAATGATTCTCCTGTTGCATCAAGCTGTAAAATCTTGGTTCTAACTGGACACTTTGTTTTAAGAGTAAAGTAACAAAGCATGTAGCACCAATCCACACATCCATCTCAGATTAACCAACTGCACAAATCTGTGACTTTTCAATACAAACCACATTAAGATGCAAAATTTTAAATTGAATATCAACAAACAACCCCTGGTCTGAAATCTGCTTCCAAGAAGGCGAGTTGTGGGGAGTCATTATCTGAGGTCCATGGAAAATGAAGATTCCAGCGGGAGATGACAACCACTAGAAACCTCGTAAATTATTCTGACGAAGATGGTTTTTGTTTAATTGGGCATTGTTCATCTGTATTAGGATTAGGGTGATAAATGTCTTCATTATTATAAATGGATGGAAAATTCCCTCCATCTGAGACTGAGAATGTTTTAATGAGATTATCGCAATGCTTCATTTGATACTATGGTTAATAACACCTAGTCTGTAAGCTTTTGTTGCCAAGACTTGAAGTGTGTGAAGTTACAAGATCCTGTGTGAGGTCCCGAGATCTCGTTTCATTTTAACAACCACTGTCAAAAGATAATAGAGATCTCTATTTTCGGCCCACAGTGCAGTTTAGCGAGGGCAGAATCAGCCAGCAGGACAATAGACAGGGCCCTGAATTCATATTTTATTAAACAACCACAACATTCCATCAGTAGTATTAATTAGTAGGCCACAATGGTGGAATAAAATCATTAAATAGGACATGAAACAAGAACGGAACCTTATGTAAGAGGAATAAGTCAACACCCTGAAATAATCGGCTCCTCATGTTTCAACCATGTTTTGACCAAATCTTAGATTGTCTGATTCGGTCTGATATCCTACACAAATCATAACGTTTCTACATATTTTTCAGCCTTAAAGGGGTCCTATTATGCTCTTTTACAATGTCTTGAATTTGTTTTGAGGGTGCACTAGAACATGCTCTCATGCTTGGTGGTTCGAAAAACGCATTTTTTTTTTATTTTTTACATAATTTACATTATTACAATATCTTTCTCCCCATCCTTGCACAAACGGCTCGATTAGTTCCGGGTTTGATGAAGGCCCGCCTTCCGAAAAACAAAATGTGTTGTGATTGGTTAGCTGTCCCAGTGCGTTGTGATTGGCGAACAGCTTAGCTGGTGTTTCAGTACTGCCGCGCCCCTTGCCAAAGCAGCAAGTTCCGTCTGCTCCGTTTTAGTTAAGGATGGCGTCAATATTGCCATATCAATTTGAGCCGGATTCAGACCCCGAGAATACTGAACAAGAGGATCGCGCAGAACCTTTGCACGCACAGATATGGATGGACATGGCGAAAACTTGGCACTACAGCAGCTCTTCTTCTTCGTTTTCTCTGATGCGCTAACTCTTCTGCAGCACTTCTTCTTCTTCGTCGTCGTCTTGTCTGATGCACTCAACTAGGCGTTCTAACCATGACCTCGCCCCTCCCCCCCCCCAACCATTCGAATTTCCGTAGGCGGGAATTATTTTAATGATATTCTAATGGGCCACTTTGTGATATCACAAAACCCGGAAAACAAACGCTGTAGTCCAAACGAGCCGTTCGTTGTAGTTCTTGAAAAGAGATTTTTAAAAAACGAAATATCTCCCTTTGGAGGGGACTTTGAGATTTGTAAGTTTGAAGATCTTTTTTATGCCCAAACATACACACTACACACTGACTAAAATTCAAAAAGTGAAAAAGCATAATAGGACCCCTTTAAATAAACAGCCTCATATCATCTCTGTAAGGTGGTGCATTTGTCATGAGTGATCAGAATGAGGCCATTTATTTAGACCACCATATAAAATTCATGTAATACATGACATTAGAGAACATATGAATATTGTTCAAAACGCTCCCCTAAGCATATGTAAATACACATGAATGGGGTAAGCGATGCAAGGGACCGTGCAAGCAGAATAAAGAACTTGATTCATCATGGCAAAAATGAGTTGGAAAACCAGAAACAGTGGCTTCTGGTATTCCAAACGCTACAACTCCAGAAAATCTTAATGCAAAATAAAAAGAATAAAAACAATCTGCATTATTATCAGCCACTAATGATTTACAAATGTTAAACCTTTAGAAGTAACTGAACAATACATCAACACTTCAACACTTTTTAATTACTTCACTAACTTCAGAAACACCACAGCTGTCAGCACTACAGGTAAATGGGATATTCATCATCCTCTCATTTTTCTCTGACATGAGCTCATCTCATCTAATGACCTAAGAAATTCCACATTAACCTACTTCATGGTTGTGCCTTAAAATCAAGTAGAAAGTCTGGCATCAAATGTCTGTGATGCCTAAAACGCTGTGTAGGCAGACAGCTTACTATAGTGAGAGAGACAGACTATGAGTGGGAGCTATAATTTAGACGTAGACATTTTAAATACTATTAAGTTGTTTACGGTTTTATTTGCGGTCATCTAAAAGTCCAATTAGCAATTCATCTGCCCACCACCATTGTAATGTGACACCCATTCTTTTGAGCCATGGATATGTCACTCTTCTAAGTAAAAGTAGCAAGCAAAATACAACAACATGCGCACAATACACCAATTATATATAATACAAGACCATGAACTTTCCATTTTATAAAAGTAACTGAGCTACAATATCAACGTTGTCATATATATATATATATATCACTCAGTCTCTAATAGTAGGCTATTATTATTTATTGTTCTATTGAACATTGATAGTTTGAACATTTATTAAACGTATCAACACCTTTTGGCAAATTCTATTTCCACTAATCAGAGCCCTTTATTGTTCGCAAAGTTAAAACGGGAAAACCTCAAGATTTGTTTACTTGAGTTTTAGTTCGAATATGTAATTTCACAAAGAAACGTATAAGTTCGAAAAGTCACTTACATTATTTCATTGAAGCTCGTCTCGTTGAAGAAGCATTATATATCTTCTCCTGTTTGAACAACTTCAGAGAACTTTGAGAGGCAGCACACCATCAACTCTCACGCGCCACACCGATGCTTAGTAAACACATATCATCTTTGGGGATATTCTTAAATTAACTGCACTATCTATTTTTGATAGCTGAACCTGTTCTCCGAGTAGACAGATGCGGGGTAAAGCGTTAACAAGAGTTTACTAGACAAAACTGTGCTTGTCCGACCGCTGGAGGCAGTTCTCAACAGAGCCCCACCCTTCAGTATGAGAAATCTCGGGGAGACCCCAAAAATAAGAAGCGAGTAAATACATGAATACTTTGCATTAGTGTTTGGTGCGCACTGTTGCTGGTCAGCTATCCTTGTGGGGACTCTCCATAGGTGTAATGGTTTTTCTACTGTACAGACCGTATATTCTGTTGCCCTACACCAACCCTACACCTAAACCTACCCCTTACAGGACACTTTCTGCATTTTTAGATTTTCAAAAAACTTAATTCTGTGTGATTTATTAGCTTGTTTACCCGTGGGGACCTCAATTTAGGTCCCCACCGTGACACAAGTCCCCATGAGTCTGTGTATATTCAGGTTTAAGTACCCACCAGAATAGAAAAACAGGTACACACACACAATTTTAAATTAACTACATTATATTAACTAAACTATATATAAACAATTTAAATTAACTGTATTAGGATATATTAAGTAATAAACACACACAAAAAACTAAAATAAATGAGGAATTTACATTATATACAATTGCGTCAGTATATTCAACATGTAAAATATGTATATATAATTAAGTTTGCAAATAAATATACGCAAAAACAAACATTAAAATGAAAAAAAAAAAACATTCAGTTTGCTTTTTCTTTTCTTTTTAATGCGTGTTCTTAAAACATACAAGAACAAAATATATATAATTCAGGCTTTTTCCTAATTAGATTTTCATGAACAACTTATTCGTTCTTACTAATTTGTTACAGACCTTATAAACGGACTGTAAAGATGAGCTTGTCTTCAGTCGCCCATGCTAGCTACTTTGTTTTAAACGTCAGAGAAGATCTTCCAGTTAGATAGTTCCTACAAGTCGGATAACTGTATTTGCATGTACCTCATATACTTACATTTCAACATTCAGGTCAAATAGAATGCTCTAAAGAAATTTTAGGTCATGTAGTTGTAACCAATTCCTGTTTACTACAGGCCTGTGAGATGATGTATGATGAATGATAATACTAAACATTTTGTCATCCTTTATTTGGAGAGGCTGCCTCTTTCTTTGATTCTGATAGAGTCCTTGTAGGTGACTATTAGGTCTTGATCTATTGTGGGTGTGAGAACCCATACAATAACACAGACATTTATTATAGGCTAGCTACAGTTATATGTTTTGTTTAGTATTGAGATTTACAGCCACATTGACGTTTTATCACCATAACACAGAAACTTGGCTGAAGATTTTGAATGTAAAACAACTACAGAGCCAGAAATTAAGATTTGTACGATCCTTCCAAATTCTTTGCTATTCAAAAATTACTCATTTATTCTTCTCAATAGCCATTGCAAAACATGGCAAATTTTAATGATAATGCAGCATACATAGTGGTAAAAAAAGCATGCAGCATACATGGTGGTCTCCATTCCCACAGCACTGATAGCGATCAAGTCATAAACTTTATCTGTGCACGTCAGTGACAATACCCTTAAACACACTTTAAACACTAAAAAGAGATTACAACGTCACGAAATCTAATGAATGTGGTCACTCAGAATTGAAGCTTAATTTTTAAAGGTTAAAAGACAAAATGTTATGGTTTAATCCTCCGCTCATAGTGTAAATATGCTGTCCTAGATGGATTTTATCAGAAGAAATACAATACTTTGTAAATTCACTTGAGCCAATTAAACCAGAGTACAAAGGATCAAGACAGGTGCGATGGAAAATCCCAGGGGATGTTCATTTGCATTCACAGTGAGGCAGGAAAGGATTCAGGCAAATGCAGATGCATGCAGTGATAGCTCAGTCTACTTCCAGATAAGTGCAATGCCCTTTCTATTACACTTCATGCTAAACTGTGTAAAGAGAGGAAAACAGTGACACCGCTAATGCAACCGCAAGAAACACAAGACAAGCAGAAAACAACAGGAACTGTCTATTGTTTCCTGAATATGCACATACTTAACTGACCAAGTTCAGTCATGCATAGGGCTGAATGGGTTGTGACTAGTAAAAAAAAAAAAAAAAGACCCATCATAACATAACTACACTCAGTGCATCACCTTTAGTGCCTTTGAAATACAATACCATCCCCATCTTTCAATCTGCAGGAATACTTACTGCGACACATTTTACTGTTGCTGCCACCTGGAATGATTAAAAAATGAACATTATGAATGAAAAAAAAAAAAAAGCATTTATGTCAGTGAAGCCTGTTTTGACCATTGAATAAAAAAATGAAAAAGATAATTGTGACTATTTAACTTGCAACTGACTTTTTCCCTCACAATCCTGAGTTTATATCTCACTGTGAGCTGTTAGCTCATACATATGAGACATTGCCAATAATAAAAAAAAAAGCTGCAAGTTACTTTTATTATTTTTATTTTGTAAGAGTAGTAGTAGTAGTAGTAATAATTACGAAATGTAAACTCAAAACTCGAGAGATAAACTCAGAATTGAGGGAAGTAAATTCAGAATTGCGAGAAAAAAGTTTATTAGAATTCTACGTTTATATCTCACGATTCTGACTTTTAAAAAAAAAAATGTTAAAGAATTTTTATATCTGAACTGTAAAGATAAGTTGCAATTACCTTATTATTTTTTTTTATTCTGTAGTGGAAACGGCTTCAATTTAGAAAATGTTTTTTAATTTAATTTAGCCAAATTATCTGCACACATTTTCAGTTCATTTGGTTTTAAATTGCCGGTGTTTTGTTTAAAGCTGCCTGTGCAGAGATCCAGAGTTAACACTATTACAATCCTCATTCATGCTCTAACTGCATGTGTGCAATGCTTATCGTTTACATGATGCAATGCATACACCTTGAAAAGCAGCATTTAATGACTACATTTAATAATCAAGCACCAAAAATCAAAATGTGAGATGCTCATTTTTCATGAGATTAAAAAGGAAACATGCACTGCAAATGACCAATAAAAGAGTTGACCAAAAAAAGATTTATTGTTGATTATAGCAACGCATAACTAACGGCAGAAAACAGTTACTATGGAAACTAACTGCAGAATCCTTCTACCTGAAGCATATACTATGTAGAAGTGAACGGAAAGTAGTAAAAGTAGTTAAGGGCAAAGTGTCTCTAAAGCTCACATTTCAGAGAGCCTGAGGTAAGATGAGAGTTCCTGTTTAAGACATATCTTCAGACATGCTGCCATGTCCATGCAGATCTAACCAAATTATTGTGAAGCCAGAAAAAGAAAAAAAGACAAAACCACCTCAAACCTAAATATGTATGAGCTCCTCAGAATTTTGAAAGGGTCTTTTACATGCACCTGCTTATTTTAGTGTTGTATCTGTATCTCATCGGTCTAGTAATGAGCAACTATTGACATCCAATATGGCAGAAACAGATGTTGTATTGAGTGATGGGGGGGGGCGTCCTGGG
>NW_015555808.1:351976-352741 GCF_001515605.1 Sinocyclocheilus anshuiensis | reverse complement strand
GTTGGGGTTCATCCTTTGGAGTGTTTCTTTTTGATACAGATGGGGCTAGGGAAAGGTCCTTTTTCAGCTTCTCTGGGCCAGATCTCTGACACGTGGTTTTAGGGAGGACAGCACAATGGTCTCATTCTTTGCCAGTGGTTAGTAGCATCAGTGCCTTCTGCAGATTCTGGATGGCAGTGCCCACATCCTCATATTGCAGTGCACTGCCGGCGTATTTACAGTATTTCTGAGCCCGAGTAAAGTCTTCTGGTGTCAGCCGCATATCACCTAAAAAGAAAAGGTTTACATAAGTTAACAAACTTGACACACACACACACACACAATATATATATTGTGTGTGTGTGCCCCCCCACCCAATATTTAACCATAGTCTTGACTAGACTATGCAACATTGCAGTATAATTGAGAGCTATCAATATGAACATTTATTAGACTTTAAAAAATAACAACTAATCTAAGGGAACTTAAAACTGAAAATAGTCACATAAACCCATTATAATAAATGTCATATTTAGCTGCCCTTCAGCAAGTAAGAAATATACAGAAATTGAATAAAGTTATTAAACACTAAATTCTAAATTAAATGCTATTACTTTAAGAGCTGCCGCTGCTGAACGTGACGCGGATCTGACAGGCATGCTCGTAGTTTCATTCGCGCTTTAATATGAAATGATACGGGCTACAGCACGCGCTGCCATATTTGTGCGTGCAATTGAAGAGCACGAGTTACGAGCACAGTATAACGGCTGACAGGACAGGAAAGGT
>NW_015555808.1:327710-350892 GCF_001515605.1 Sinocyclocheilus anshuiensis | reverse complement strand
TGACTCATATAAAATATATTACATGCATGCACAGTTTTAAGGCAGCTTTAATCGCCTTTTTGGTAACTTCATGAGTTAACTGACCACGAAATTGCATGTACGTAGTTTATTTCGCACTTTGATATGAAAGGATACAGGCTACAGTGCGCGTGAATAAATGCAATTCTTGTCAAGAGAAAAAGTGACAGAAGCAGCAGTTGTGAGTGGGGAGGACAACCCTAGCCCCGCCCCGGCGTTAATTGCGTTAAATATTTTTATATTATTGCCTGCGTTAACGCGCTAATTTTGACACCACAAACAAACAAACAAACACACATATATATACATATATATATATATGTGACCCTGGACCACAAAACCAGTCATAATGGTCAATTTTTCGAAATTGAGATTTATACATCATCTGAAAGCTAAATAAATAAGCTTTCCATTGATGTATGGCTTGTTAGGATAGGACAATATTTGGCCGAGATACAACTATTTGAAAATCTGGAATCTGAGGGTGCAAAAAAATCAAAATATTGAGAAAATCGCATTTAAATCTGTCCAAATTAAGTTCTTAGCAATGCATATTACTAATCAAAAATTAAGTTTTTATATATTTACAGTAGGAAATTTACAAAATATCTTCATGGAACATGATCTTTACTTACTATCCTAATGATTTTTGCCATAAAAGAAAAATCTATAATTTTGACCCATATAATGTATTTTTGGCTATTGCTACAAATATACCCCAGCGACTTAAGACTGGTTTTGTGGTCCAGGGTCACACACTCACACACACACAATATATATATACATTACAGTATATATATACACATTACCGTTGAAAAGTTTTGGGTCAGTAAGATGTTTTTTTAATAAATACTTTTATTTAGCAGGACACATTAAAAATGTATCAAAAGTGACGGTAAAGACATTTGTAACTTTCTAAAAGATTGTTTTAAAAACAAAATGCTGCTGTTTTCAACTTTTTCCATAAAAAATCCTGAAAAAAGTATAACTTTTTCCACAAAAATATTAAGCACAACAATTGTTTTCAACATTTATAGCACCAAATCAGCATATTAGAATGAAAAAAAAAATCATATAATTCAAACTTTGAAATGGTAGTGTATATTAAGTCATTAATAAACCATTAGTGAATATATAAATTATATATATATATATATAGTTATCACCAGCTACCTTCCCTGCTAGTATTTTAATGATTTCCAGGGGAAAATTCTGTAAAGCCATGCACCCATTTCACACATGCATGTCTCTCCAGTGCCCACCAGCACATTAAATTATAGGGTGAGCTGAGGTTGAGCGAGTTTATGAATACTTAAGTTAAGTCATTTGCCAGTGGACATGCGAAATATTATAGTCATGGTGCACGAATGCCTTAACCACAATGTAAACTATGCTGGCTCTCACAGTGACATTCTGAGTGACAGTTTGAACTGAATCCATAATGTGGGAACCAAATAATGAACTGGACAGAGACGACCCACCAAAGCACTTGTGAGCTTTCAAAATAGTTTTAGGTACAGCATTTCTGGGAACCTAAAAAGATCTCTAGATCCTGTCTCCTCTCCAGTATTAATATTTAACCACAATACATTTTTGCCTCATTCAAAAGCGCTGCTTGCACCTCGATTACTACAATATACACGAAGTCTGTGAAGACTATAAGCACAGAACTATCTCAACTGAAATGCTTGTTTCAAGAACATTTCAACAAGTTACTATACTGGTAACGTTATGACCTTGGTTGTCATTTATTTTGGCCGTAGAGAGGGTGAAATGTGGAACAGAAGATGTATTTGTGCATTTATGGGTCTCACACTGGTTCATCTTTGTGTCATTCACAAATGTTCTACTTATAATGCTGATCAAATGAAAAGAGCACAGAAATAACCAAAGATGCAATTAGAATGACTTGAACATTTGAGGCCTCTTGGTTGGTGCAGCAAGACTGAAGACTAGCTTAATCAGCACTTTAGACATGACTGCCGGTAAGTACATGTTCTGTGACATGAGGATTTGTTTGTTAACTAAGACGCATTTCCCAGTTACACTGTAGTGGCATGATCCACCCTGGGACTTGTTGTAATTGGTAATAGGTTTGTTATTGTTTGGTGTAGGCAGAGCGGTTGTCTCAGTGGCATGTCGGCATATCAGCGTATTTGCTGGCCTTGTTAATCACTGTCTTGCAAGTATCGATCACCATTAACTACTCTGAAAATAGTGATTAGATCAGCATGGGTTGAGAAAAGGGATTGAATTAACTAAATTCAAAGACTTTTAACCTATTTAATGAAACAGAATTAAAGTATACAGATTCAGTATGATATAATATTATACACTTGACTTAACCAAAGAGAATTAAGGAAAAAGGCATGACCTCATCTCATATATAGTTCATACAGTATCATGTTAGTAAAATATATTGGCATCAAAACAACAAATATAAGGCAAGTAATTTTATTTTTAAATGCTTGTAACAGTAATGTTTCAATGTTTACAGTTGAATCAGATATGGTGTTATTGTTAACTAAAATTAAAACTATTAAAATAGGTTTCTGTAAAAAAAAAAATCGGTAATTGAAATAAATCTGAAATAAAATCTAAATATTTGACTAAACTAACTAAAGTATGCTTAAATTTAAGTACTAATAAAAAATGACTGGGAACCTAAAAAGATCTCTAGATCCTGTCTCCTCTCCAGTATTAATATTTAACCACAATACATTTTTGCCTCATTCAAAAGCGCTGCTTGCACCTCGATTACTACAATATACACGAAGTCTGTGAAGACTATAAGCACAGAACTATCTCAACTGAAATGCTTGTTTCAAGAACATTTCAACAAGTTACTATACTGGTAACGTTATGACCTTGGTTGTCATTTATTTTGGCCGTAGAGAGGGTGAAATGTGGAACAGAAGATGTATTTGTGCATTTATGGGTCTCACACTGGTTCATCTTTGTGTCATTCACAAATGTTCTACTTATAATGCTGATCAAATGAAAAGAGCACAGAAATAACCAAAGATGCAATTAGAATGACTTGAACATTTGAGGCCTCTTGGTTGGTGCAGCAAGACTGAAGACTAGCTTAATCAGCACTTTAGACATGACTGCCGGTAAGTACATGTTCTGTGACATGAGGATTTGTTTGTTAACTAAGACGCATTTCCCAGTTACACTGTAGTGGCATGATCCACCCTGGGACTTGTTGTAATTGGTAATAGGTTTGTTATTGTTTGGTGTAGGCAGAGCGGTTGTCTCAGTGGCATGTCGGCATATCAGCGTATTTGCTGGCCTTGTTAATCACTGTCTTGCAAGTATCGATCACCATTAACTACTCTGAAAATAGTGATTAGATCAGCATGGGTTGAGAAAAGGGATTGAATTAACTAAATTCAAAGACTTTTAACCTATTTAATGAAACAGAATTAAAGTATACAGATTCAGTATGATATAATATTATACACTTGACTTAACCAAAGAGAATTAAGGAAAAAGGCATGACCTCATCTCATATATAGTTCATACAGTATCATGTTAGTAAAATATATTGGCATCAAAACAACAAATATAAGGCAAGTAATTTTATTTTTAAATGCTTGTAACAGTAATGTTTCAATGTTTACAGTTGAATCAGATATGGTGTTATTGTTAACTAAAATTAAAACTATTAAAATAGGTTTCTGTAAAAAAAAAAATCGGTAATTGAAATAAATCTGAAATAAAATCTAAATATTTGACTAAACTAACTAAAGTATGCTTAAATTTAAGTACTAATAAAAAATGAAAAAAAAAAAGACAAAAGCACGAAATTCCTAAAACTTAAAATGAAAATTGATAATAAATCTAATTCTATTACATATTAATAAATACTATTATGATATTTAAATAATACTAAAAGTATTTATTATAATTAATTATTACTAAATACCCCACCATTTTCGCATTACTTTGATCTACGTTAATTTGTTTTTGTTGCTTGAACAGTTTCTAATTCCTGGTTTCATGGATGAATGCTTTATTTTTACCTTGGCCTGTGCAATATCAAGTAAACAGGTTTTTAAATGGGTTCAGATATTGTAACTCTTGGGAGGATGACCCCTACCAAACTCACCTCACTTTCAGAGCCTTGTTTTACATCACCAATTAATGTCTCATGCGGTGCAGACTTTCAAACCAATTAAACAATGTCATGGCCGATATGTTGTCCGAAAAACCTTAATGATTCAGAAAGGACAGCTTGGAAAAGCAATTTGCAGTATGACATTGCAAACTTTTCACATTGAGGTTTTACTTAATAATGACTAATATTTATGTGTCATCTTCCTTATTTGTCCCTGTCTGGGTACCAGTTATGATAGCAGACAGACTTCAATTAGCCAAAACAATATCAAATGATGCTCTGTTTTCAATGTATACATGTCTGGTTGGGCTAGAAAAGCAACTTTTTGTCGTCTCAAATTTGTATCTGGGTCTTGCACTACAAAATTCTCAATCTGCTCTATTTCTGGCAATTGCAGCAATAATGGGCAGTCATTGTATATGAAATGACCTCATTAATTAGCTAAATTATTTAATTGGCAGGCTGAATGCCAACAGTAGCTTTGGGCACAATAGGCATTGATTCTTATTAAAGGTACATTCCAGTGACACAATGGCTGGTAGTAAGGGAATGTAAATTTGAGCTTCGTCTGTGGCCATTCCCACCAACTATGATAAGACAAAACTGTCAATCTGCTTCCCATAAAGCCTTAATTTATTTCAGAAAATCCAGTGCAATGTCTGATTTTTCCTCTGGCTTTATAAGCAGAAAATGAGGTCCATCATATCTGTGAAATTAGGTTCTATCCTTTCTGTCATGACTGTTTGCTGACTTTGGTGAGAATGGATTTCAGTGAAGAGGAGTCTTCTTCAAACAAAAAGCTTACCTTCCTGGGTATTGTTTAGAAGTGAAGGATCAACCACTGGCATGGTTCGTGGAACAGGCACTGGTTTGACGGGCTCTGCTGCTCCAAAAGAGGGGAAAAAGTCCATAAGCTCATGACCATGAATGCACTTTTGCATTTGCAATTATGGCTGATAGTATGTTGAAAAACTGTAATGGATGAATTAACTAGTCCATTTATTTTAGCCCGCTGTAACTGATTTAGATGCGCTCAGCTACCAGCTACGGCTGAGCACAATCTTTCCAAGGAGGAAAATACAAAAGCAAGGAAATGAGAGCATGATCAAATTAAGTGGTTGCACCTCTAGGGTGCCATGTTGCAGATTAGTCATTTCCGTGTCTGGAAGTCAAAGCACTAATCACAGAGAACAGAAGTTACCAGGGGAAACATGCCCCTCATGGGGACACTGAGTCTGCCTTTCTGTGCTTTAGAAAGAAAAACAGGAACCCTGAAGTATGGGAAATCTACATGCAAATACACTACAGCTCTGTCCCAGTCCTCTGAGAAGTACTAATTAACCTCTACATTTGAGTCAAGGGATTTGTGTTATGAATGACAATCAGTGTTCATCAATCGCTGCCCACACTAAGTAAGCAAATACTGACTTTAAATTTAGTTATCAAATGCATGGCTATCAATAAACAAGAAACTGTTCCTGGAAAAAAAAAACACACTACCACTTAATAGTTTGGGGTTGGTAAGATTGTTTGAAGTTTTTTAAAGAAGTCTCTCATGCATCACCATGGCTGCATTTGATCAAAATTACAGTAAAAGTAGTAATATTGTGAAATATTATTACACTTTAAAATAACTTTTTTCTATTTTAATATATTTAAAAATATAATATATTCTTTGATTCCAAAGCTGAATTTTCAAGCAGCCATTACTCCAGTCTTTAATGCTATATGATTCTTCAGAAATCATTCTAAATGCTGATTTGGTGCTCAAGAAACATTTCTGACTATTATCAATATTAAAACAGTTGTGTTGTGCAATATTTTTTGTGGCAACAGTGATATATTTTTTCAGGATTCCTTTAATGAATAAAAAGTACACAAAAACAGCATCTATTTGAAACAGATTTTTTGTACCATTATAAATGTGTTTTAGTGTCACTTTCTATCAAATGCATCTCTGCTAAATAAAAGTATTAATTTCTTACTTACCCCAAACTTTTCAATAGTGCTGTATAGTGGAAGCATGGCAGATGGTTACACTTAAGCTCAGCTAGCTTACCTTCTGGATGGGGAACCTCTGCAGGTGTATTGGCTGGGGCGTGTGACCCAGGAGGTATCTGAATATTACTGAAATTGGACACTGGGGGTTGATTTGATGGATGGCCGTGGAAAGAAGGCTGAGAATGGGGTAGATTTTGAGGCTCTTGTGAAGGACCACCAACCTCGGCACCGAATTCATCATCTAAAGTAAAGAGAAAAACAAGCAAATATGTTCATGCATACAGCATTACGCTTGGTCAACATTAAGCTTGTCGTGAAAGCATCCAGAGTTCACTTCTTTTAAAAAGCCTTTAGTTTTATCATTACTCCCAAAACAATGAAATTCAGGAAGAATTTTTACTTCCTAGAGTAAGGAGTAAAGGCGTGAAGGACCACCAACCTCGGCACCGAATTCATCATCTAAAGTAAAGAGAAAAACAAGCAAATATGTTCATGCATACAGCATTACGCTTGGTCAACATTAAGCTTGTCGTGAAAGCATCCAGAGAGTTCACTTCTTTTAAAAAGCCTTTGTTTTGGGAGTAATGATAAAACTAATGAAATTCAGGAAGAATTTTTACTTCCTAGAGTAAGGAGTAAAGGCTAAAGGCTTTTCTGTTTTTTCACATTATCGCATCCAGTGCTGAAAAGATTCCTATGTCCACAGCATTATTTTCTCACACAATTTTATCATGAATACAAATCATGGAACAAATGAGTCTCACTGCAAGTCAACTGTTGGAGGGCTTTGAATAAAGCTGTAAAAGCCTTTGATGAAATGGCTTCAATCTGAAAGTACCACAACAAACTTCCTGTAGCCAAGGAGATACTTGGCAGCACAGGGAAACAAACATTACATAAAAATATGAAATTTGGACACATGGAATTTTATCAACTGAAACTATTATGCAAGTGACATTTAAGCGTGATTTGATTTAAGCTGGAAACATTTTTGTTCCTCAAAACCCTGGAATAGGTTGATGAGGACAGCCATTACACAGAACCAATTCAATCAACTGCAAGCTGAACACTAAGACACCCCAAAATGAGTGATGAATATAAATAAATAGAACAAGAAGAAAAAAAAAAGAAATTTCAACAAACTGTGGCTGGGTTCTTCCATTTGAAATTTAACAACAATCCCACATTCATAATGTTTCTAAAGCCCCTGGGCAGATTAGATTTCGCAAAAATATTATATTACAGTAAAACAGTTTAGAGGTTATATGTATTTGCCTGCATCAGCAACATTTAATAACAAGGTAAAACTTCAATATAACATTCCATCACAGGGAACACGTAAATGAAGCATATGAAAAACACATTTCCAAATTTGGTTGATTTAAACATGCTTTTTTGACGACTTTCCTTTCCCTAGACATGTGTCAGGGGGTTTATTTTCATAATCGGCGGTGAAATAATAAGGGTGGGGCAAGTCAAACAAATATTATGCTATTATGAAAATATGGCCTTCATATGGTTTATGTGCAAAGGGGCTTGTTCAGCCACAGATCAGGGGGATTCCTGGTCGATCCTGGAGGAGAGTTTTGTTCTCAGAGCGATGCTGTAGGCAGATGAGGAATTGTGAAAAAGGCCATAAGTTGGCAGACTACGACCATGAAAGTCTATACTTGAGATAGCTTTGTACTGCCATAGTGAAAAGACACACTGTGATTACACAATGATAGCACTACAAAAAAGCCATCCTTTCTGCTCTTAATAATCCACACCACAGCTATGTGAACAAGCTGTGGCTCTGGAGAGAACTCTGAACACCTGAATATATATCATGCTTTTCCTATGAGCAGTGAAGGAAATAAATACCAGCAATGTATAACAAACTACACAGCACATAGAAAATTAATGTTCACCTTTTCTATGCGAGTAATCCACATATAATTCACATGAGCACCTGACCCTCTCTAAACAGTGTTGAGAGCTGTGGACCTGGAGAAAAAGTCAAATTCCTGAATGATAAATCAGCAAGAAAAAAAGCTGGTCAAAAACAAAATGAAAAGTTGTAACCAATGACAAAAATGAAACCGTAAATAAGCTTTATTTTGTGCATATTTTTTACTGGACTTATCAATGTGACTTATTGATGTTTTGGTAAGTTTTCTTTTTAAAAAAAGGGGAAATATTCTGTTTTAATGATCAATCAGTGCTACCATTTCAGGGTACTCAAGAACTTGAGTGCCAATCCATAATATAGAACCCACCTTTCACTGCCCAGTGCATAAGAAAGACTGATCTGTTAAACTTATTTTAAAACTCCATTGAAGTTCTCACTGATGAAAACAGTCCAAAAGCCCTTTGTTTTAAGTAGGAAGGTGATGGAGAGGGAACCAACATTGGCTCAAGCGCACTATGGATTCGTAAAAGTCAACAAGAAGCTCTCTCTGCAAATACGTCTCTTTATTTATTATTGATCTGCGCTGACAGCTGAATTCGGAAAAGTGGGTGTGCTCAACCAAACTGTACAGCTGCTGGCCAATTGTGACCTACATTAAACTTAAAAGAAAAATGTATTCTGTGCTAATTAGCGACAGGGAGGGAATGGATAAATTGTGAACAGATGGAATTGTTTCAACATGCAAGATGAATTGCTCGGAATGTTGCAGTCATGTTCATCTGGAAAAGTATGGAAGGGGGGAAAAATCATCTGTGGAACTGTTACATGTATGCAACATTTGACAAAATACTGCAATAGGAGGAAGATGCTGTAATAATACAAACTAGTAGCAATTAGAATTGTTATGGGTAATTTAATTTGCCAGGGCAAAAGGCTGTCATTATTGGGAATAATTAAATTTGAAGCATGTTCAAATCACGTTTTGCAATCAGTCATGCTACATAAAGTTATAATGTTATACATTATCATACTGTACATGTATACACATGGTCTTGCCTGTTATAGGTGTCTCAATTTAGGCCAACCTTGCTTATATAAAATACTTAATGCAAACCAATTAAAATCCAGAGTTTCACCTGAATACTACAAAAGAGTCATTTAGACAATGATTTCAGTATGTCTAGAGCAGGGGGTGTCAAACTCAATTCCTGGAGGGCCGGAGCCCTGCAGAGTTTAGATTCAACCCTAATTAAACACACCTGATACAACTAATCAAGTCCTTCAGGCTTATTTGAAAACTACATGGTATGAGTGTTGGAGCAGGGTTGGAACTAAACTCTGCAGGGCTCCGGCCCTCCAGGAATTGAGTTTGACACCCCTGGTCTAGAGCATGTTCTTCACTCTAAACCTCTCATTTTTTCCAAGCTGTACTTGTCCTGACACCAGAGCTCATTTCAGTTTGACCTTAATTTCTCAACAGGCTAAAATAAAGAGACCCTTACTTTCCATGGATTCATGGCACGGGTGCAAAGCCTGCTCCAGGAAACGAACAGCTACTGGTGTAAACACTGTAGATGAATCTTAGGAATAGTATACTAATTGATAAAGTAGTTACAGATCAGTTCTCTTTCCTTCAAATAAGCCTTTTTCCCAAGCCCCGAGGTGTGCTTGCTGTGCAAGGACGCAATACCACTATTACTGTTCTTAAAGTGATAGTTCACCCAAAAATTTATATTACCCTATGATTTACTCACCCTCAAGACATCCTAGGTGTATATTGACTGTCTTCTTTCAGATTAATCCATTTGGAGTTATATTAAAATAAATGTCCTGGCTTTTACAAGCTTTAAAATGGCAGTGAATGGGTTACTATTCAATAGTCCAACAGAATACCAATAAAGTGCGTCCATCTATCATAAAAAAAGTCCTCCACACAGCTCCAGGGGCTTAATAAAGGCCTCCTGAAGCAAAGCGATGCATTTTTGTAAGAAAAATATCCATACTTAAATCTTCACAAACCGTTATCTCTAGCTTCCGCTAACTGTTGTATGCATAGATATGTATACATATCAATTACGTGTGTATTTTTTATTTATGCTCAAAAACAGTATACGAACAGTAATACAAATATCAACAAACAAAAATGATAGACAATGACAACAAAATAAAGGTCTTATGTGTGTACACGAGAGAGCGTAATGGCGGATGACATAGGATGCAGGCGTAGCGTAAGCTCCGGTGAGAATATGCTGCTAGTCTCGCAAGAAGCAAGTTTTGTTTACAGGAGCAAAGGAAGCAAAGTTTCCTTTGTTTATCAAAGGAAAACCAGTCTCCTCTTGGCTTATATCTAAATCCGACATTTTTCTTTATAAATCCCCGTTTTGTACTTCTAATTTGTGACCGGTGTTTTGTTTTGCTCTCCTCTGCTCTTGTTCCTCACCGCGTTCGCCTACGTTCTACGTCATCCACTGGAACACCCTCTCTCATGTACATGTATACGACTTAAAATATAAAATCTAAACAAATAAAACACTCACCATCTAAACAAAACAGCGCAGCAATTTACTTTATTAGTGGAAATAATTGCTTTTAAAAAAACAATACAGCGATAACTATTTACATCCTTGAGGAGCAAAATTCTGTCTGCTTTCGTCACATGCACTGTCACACTGGGATCCAGCATACACAGGAATAAGTTGACTAACAGAAAACAGTTAATCAGCTGACCTGATGCAGGTCTGACCTCAAACAAGGTCTGGTGTTCGTTATACAGAACATAAACATCTTGGCATATTGTCATAATAATTTTTTGAAGGGACCCCCTTGGAAAGGCAATGAGCCGGACACATGGAAAGCGATAAATCTGTGATAATGTGCTCAAACTTAGCAAAGCAAAAGCATGCTATCATTTTTCTCTTGGCAATGCTGTACATCAGTGGGAATAACCAAGCATGAGGTCACTACTTAACAAGAGGGACCCAGCTGCTAGATGTAAAGCTCAAGAAATAAAATTTAAATAGCATTACAACGTGAAGAAAACTCTTGTTACATGAGTTTTAACAGCAGTTAAAAATAAATCAGCTTGCACAGAATAAAACCAGTGATGATACAGGCAACATTATACAAATATCACATAATACAGAAACATACTGTGCATGTATGTGTACATCCCAACGGCTTAGTCTACGGATGACTTAATCTCTGACATGAGCAGGTCAGGTCAAAAGCAGCACGCCCAGCAGATGTGGAGGGGAGAGTGACCTAACTGAATCCCACCGCCAAGCACTATTTTGACCTCCACATGAACGAGGAACATTCTTCACTCTTAAACATAAGCAACCTTATAAAATACATTATCTTGCATTATCACATTATCTCTCTAAACAAGATATGCTTTATAATGAAACTGCAACCATATCGTTGGTAACAGTTGGTAAACTGCAAAACGCTTTCACAAGTAGATCGATTTGTATATTCTACTTTAGAAATATGTTATATTCCAGACCTATTTAACTGGCAGCCCACTTAGCAAATTCCACCGGTTTAAAAGGTTTGGTGGCCCACTTAAGGTTGCCAGTTATTTCACCCCATTTCTCTTAGACTGCTTTCCTTGCAGTATAAATGTGCCATTGCATGCACTTTGTGGAGAATGTATGTGTCAACTGTCAATCACTCAGGTTTAAAATCGGTGAGGCATCTTTTACGGTCTCATCAAATCTTATCAAAACTGAAAAAATAGACAATGAAAACCACCAGTTCCAAGTAGAACGGACGAAATCAGGATTGCAGGCATTATTCACACTAATGAATGCAATTTGCTCTCAACCAGTGTGTTTATTATGAAACGAGACTGTAACCATAGTGAAAGAGCAAAATGTGAAGAGGCACTATAAAATAGATGCATAGCTCTTGAATCAGTCTACTTGCAATCAGTCAGCTTTATTCTGTTTATTCCATTATGTTATAGATACATTTTGAAAGCCAATTTACTGTATTTATTCAGAATTTCATCTTAGCTGGGAATGTTTGTCATAAATACTGCAAAATGTTATAAAAGACAGCTATAAAAAAGCTTTGTATGTTTACTTTTATTTTTTTAAATGGCCAAAAATATAAATGTAACTGTTCTCTGCTGCTTTCATTCACAAAATATTCTAGCTCAGGCTTGCCCAGATGAATGTTTCATTTGGCCCACTTGTTGATAAAGTTGAATAGCCCTGCTATATGCTATTGGCATGACCATGGTGTTCTATGTCTGGTGATCATTCATTTAATTAAAGTTTCAAGAGGAAATGGGTTTGGTATTGCTATATTGTGTAAACACTTTTCCTTTCCAAATTTCCAAATCAAAACCTTGGCCTTATGTAACTATAAAAACTATATAAAAATCATTGAATTAACCATTCCAATTTTTTTATTATAGCGAACATAAGCAATCTATTAAACAATAGGCAATCTATCTGCGTTCTGTGAATTGATTACATTAATTTACTTTTTTCTTTTCTTGGTTGAAATATAATATCCTATATACTGGCTAAAGGTAATCCACAATTACATATGCTGTGAGAGATTTCTTATCCACATTCTTGAGAAATCACCACTACAATGCAACTTCCTATTACTATGCTGTTACTTTTTTAATCTTCGGAAAAAAAACTCTTTAGCTGCGTCTGATATCAAACTCCGTCTCAGATGGCACACCCACAGACTGCAAACAGTTACTAAATGTAACAAAATTGGAAAGTACTTTCTCGATCAGGCAAGATCTAACGTTTGGCTGGCTTTATCCATCTTTTTTTTTTCATCAGTTGACTAGGAACAACACTGTGTTTACAAGGTATTACTTTTTTCATTTAATTTTTAAAGACACATTTCAATTCTGCATTCACTCTCCGTGTGTAACCCTAACTTGACATGATGCTTCAGCCCTTTCCATCCTAATGACTATCCTTGAACTTAAAATAGTTAGATTAGCCAACAGTGGACAATTTTCACACTATTAAAAGGGGTGGCAACCCTTATTGTTTAAATAATCACTACATAAATAGCAGCCTGTGCTGACTCGCAGGGGGAGGGTAACGGCGCGAGGCGGTCATCTCCTGTGTTCTTCACAAATTGATAAGGCACACAATGTGCTAACATTTACTGATTTAGAAACAACAGACTCACATCGAGGAAGCCACTTAGTAAACCTGGAGGAAAGCCTCCCAGACTGGTGTGTATTTTGTTAATGGGAGTCACAGGATCATTCTGGGGGAGCAGATATAATATCAGCGCTTACCATATGCTTCCCCCTCCATTCCAATAGGACCTGGCTGCGGAGTCTCACCATTCTTCAGGCAGTTGTGGATGTAGGCTGCCTTCCACTTTGCATACTTCCTGTGCTGGATGTTCTGGATAGGGGAGAAAATGTGAAAAGTCAGTCAGTCAGTCAGTCAGTCAGTCAGTCAGTCAGTCTGTGAAAAGTCAGTCAGTCAGTCAGTCAGTCAGTCAGTCAGTCAGTCAGTCAATCAATCATTAAGATAAGAAATGCTCAATTAATGAACTTTCCCAACAACACAACAGGCACTAAAAGCGCAGATTTGATTTGTTTGTCAGAATTTTGTCTGGATATGACATGGATAACACTTGACTGATGAATGATTCACTCATGACCATGATTACGGTACATGCCGTTATGAATGTGAGTTTAATGACTGGTATGTTCTGCATTGTATCGAATAAAGCAATAAGACATGAAATTTTTAAGACATTGAAACTGATTTAATGTAATTTAAGTGCTGTTATGCGTGATGAAAAGAGAAATTCCTTGAATGGCGTATGCAATACGTTAAAAGACACCAATATTTATTAAATAACCAATAATCAGGGGTTTTCAAACTTTTTGATGTTAAGTACCCACAAATAAGTGACACCCTTGTAAAAAGGCCCCTTTCCTAAGAACAAAGACAGCTATATATTTTCATGTATACTTAGTGAGAAAAATATTAAACGTAATATTATAAAGACAAACAAAATAAAAAAGTTACTTTTGTAGTTTTTCTGTATTAAAACCAAAAAGAATTAAAATATTATCTGGAAAATATTTACTTTGTATTAAACTGACAGCATATATTTTCTTTCTAACCACTAATAGTGTAATGTTAGACACAGTTTCAATTTAATAAATAACACTTTCACAATAAATATTGTTCCAAAGCAGCATAATAAAAATGACTGCTTTAAACATATTATTTTCAACATATATTATAAGTAGGGCTGCACGATTATGACAAAAATCATAATTGTCGATTATTGCCTTGAAATTATAATTGCGATTATTAATTACAATGATCACAATTTACATTGAATGATGTTTATACCATTGTTTGATGCAACTGCATGCTGTATTTTTATATGAAAAGAAACAAGCTGAAAACACTCTAACTGAAAAACTTAGTGTTTTTCTATAGTATTAAGCCTCAAATGTCAACTATACATTGGATTGGTTTCTTCTTTAAATTATAAAAAAAGTAAAAAATATAAATGATATTATAGTGTTATACTAAAACTAAAATTAAAACAATGGAAAAACCCTTAAGATAACATGTAGAAAGAAAGAAAAAAAGCATCTTAAGCACACAGAATAACATAAGTGGACTTTGAACAATTACGTAATTGTGGCATCCATAATTGTAATCGCGATTAGAAATTCGATTAATTGTGCAGCCCTAATTTTAAGTTAACTTTTCTTTTTTTCCCGTTATTTTCTGATTTCCAATTTTTCTCCCAAAAGTTCTGCAGACCTTCTAGAAGGCCTCTGGGGACTCCTGGACTCCAGTTTAAAGGGGTCATATGATGCGATTTAAAGTTTTCCTTTCTCTTTGGAGTGTTGCAAGCTGTTCGTGCATAGATAAGATACCTAAAGTTACAAAGACTAAAGTTTCAAACCCAAAGAGATATTCTTCATAAAAGTTAAGACTTGTCCACGCCCTCCTAAAACGCCTCGTTTAAACACGCCCCCACATGTCTACGTCACTGTGTGGGAAGATTTGCATAACACCGCCCAAATGTTCACGCAAAGAAAGAAGGTGTAACTTTGATTCTCGCGGTAGTATTGTTACCACTGCCGCCATGTCTTGGAGATGATGTGTGTTTCGTTGTGAAAGCGAAACTACATTGTTTGGCCTTAAAAGACAGTATAAGTCATTATAATCAGTAATTATGTCCCCACTGGATGCTACAAATGCCTAGTTTGTAATGGGTTTTATTGGTTTTGTCTCATCACACCAGGGGGACACGGCATCACAGTATGGGGTAAGGGGCGTAACATTTCTGTCACACGCTGGAGGTATTCGGCCAATCACAACGCACTGGACAGCTGGCCAATCAGAGCACACGTCGCTTTTCAGAATGATGAGCTTTGTAAAAACCTACGCGTTTCAGAAAGGCAGGGCATAGAGGAGAAACAATAATGTACAGTATGTGGAAAATAATGTTTTTTTTTTACCTTAAACCGCATAAACACATTTCATTACACCAAATACACAAAATAATGTTCTTTTTAGCAACGTCATATGACCCCTTTAAAACACGACTAAACATGTAATGATAATCACAATAAACAATTATTCTGTTAAATATTATAGTATATTAGCCTAGCTATAAGTGATATATCAGATACAAAGTCCTAGCAAATTAATACAGAATTTAACTGATGTGTTTTCAAGGATGTACGTGTAACAGCTATTTTAGAGTCAGAACTATACATTAAATAAAGCAATCTTTTGCAGTATGAAAAATGAATGCAATGCATTCAGCATATTATTCATATAAGAGTTGTAATTACTGAATTTGTACTGTAAAACATTTTTTTATCTAATGATTTCAGAGTATGTCGGCTTTATTTTCAACGGTCTGAAGCATGCTGACACCTGTAATTACACCACCAGCTCAAAACCATTAAAAGGGTCTTGCAGACTCTTGAAGCCCTTTCACATCTCTACTTCTACTTTTACATACATCAGAACCGAGTCCTCTCAAATCTAGGACTAAAAAGTTCCCTTTCCTCATGTAATCTAATATGGCACAACTCCTTGTGGCATTGTCGGAGAGAAACAGCACAGTAATGGGGCGCGATTCTGAGAGCTCATTGTCTGGGTTAGTGTTACACAGAGAAGGCACACTGTTTCAACAGTTAATCCAATGAGCTCTCTACAGTAGGAAAATGTCTGGCCCTTAGGGAGCGAAGAACACTCAATGAAACATTGTCCATCTTCGGACACAGGTCACTTCCCTCTATATAAAAGAGACATCTGCGGCCATGGCGACCAGTAGGGATGGTCTAATGGGCACACTAGAAATACACAGATTCAACTGGTGGATTAGCAACACTTTCCAGGCACAACTTTGCCAAGAATTGGCCTCTCAAAACCTCTGTGTACATTGAGTCTGGTGAGGCGTTGTCAGTCCTTGGGCTCAGCTTTATAGTTTCCCATTAATTTCCACCTTTTCATGTTTTTGTGGCAGTTTTCAGATTTGAACACGAGAACATGGCTCTAATGACGTATTTGATTCCATTAGACGTTTTCACGTTCCACTAAATTAGGCGAGCTTGTGTCTGTGCCATCAGAAACAGAGGGACTGTGTCAAGAAATACATCTCAGGCCCATATTTATGTCCCTTCAACACAAAACGACGTTGTCATACTAGCCTTGGCGTCAAAATACAGACTTACTCAGTTGACAATGTAGGGGACGAAAGGACCCACGGTGACTCACCTCATCTGATAATTCGCCAAAGACACTCAACACATCAAACAGAAGACTCGAGGTGTAGAAGGACTTGATCATATTCCTGTGATCAAAACACACATTAAACTGTTAACACTGGAGTCAATTAATTTCTCAAAGTACAACAAATAAGCCACTTGTAAGTCTCAAAGCAGATGTGTAAAACGAACAACATCTGGATTTTACACACATACTACTGTTCAAAAGATTTTTTCTGCATTTATTTAATAAACAAAAACAGTAATATTGTTATATATTAATACAATTAATGTCAATACCACAGTTGTGCTGCTTAATATTTTTGAAACCGTGATACATTTTTTTCAGGATTTTCTAATGAAAAGAAAATTATTTCGAAGAAAATTCAAAAGAACAGCATTTATTTTAAATCGAAATCTTTGTAACGTAATATTGTCAAATAATGTGTTATTTTTCTGAGAAATCGGGACATATTAATCATAGTCACACTTCTGCTGTAATCAAACACGTCAACGTTCAAACTTCCTAGAACAAAGAACCATGAAATGACACGTGAGACTATACCAAGTGAATATCCTCTTTAAATGAAAATAAACAAATATAACTTAAAGTGATTAATTTAAAGCCCTTTCAGTACACTCTCATCTTCAGGCACGCTGCTCTGATCACTGTGAGAAAAACCTCACTCTCTATACAATCTTTAGGGTTACAATTATACATTCATGTTCAAGAAAACCTAAAGGAACTTGCTGACAATACAAGCATTGTTTTTCCAGAATGAGGATACATGTCATGAACTACAGTACCTTTTAAAAGTAAAATCATAAAGTACACAATGATTCACCTTTTGCACTGTTCGAACAAACCCTGAGTATGTGAATACATCCTGAAGAGTGGCCTCTGGACAGGAAGTGTATGCAGGTCTGACAGCTTCCTACAGTAAGATAGATCTTCACTCTACACCTCATCAGCAGGAAGAGGGTAAAGAGCATAAGTGCAAATGTGGCACGAAATGCCAAAGTTTATCCATTTCAGAATGAAACCTGTCGTTTCTTCTTGCAGCAACATAAAACTTTGTTAGCAATTTACTACTGGAGGTTTTTCCTGCGCAACTGCATCGCATACAAAATTCCTACATCAACGACAACATCCTGAAGTTTATTTCTGAGATTGTATTACTTCTAGGTAAACATTTTATAAATGTGTACTCGGGTTTATCTAGCTACAACCAAACTAACAATCACTTAAAAGTTCCTTGGGAAGAGCCAGTCTGTATGACCTGAGGCCTGAGTCACTGCCAGGTATTCAGCTCCTGGACCCTTTACCAGCACTGCACTGCTTATGACATCACTGTCCACAACAGCTTCATTATACTGCCGTGACCTGTAACGCCACACCTGGCTAATCCATGCCATCTCACTCCCAGGCAACTGCCCTATACAGAACCAGCTTTGTTGCTAATTTTAGCCCGCTACTCACTCTCTGTATGTGCAAAGGTGACAGTAGGATTACTTTGTGTCACAGTTCGGTGAAACTGTAATTAAGGACGGCACATTTAAACAGCAACACATTTCAAGTCTGAACAGTCTGGGGACTGGCAAACCAATGCAATCCAGACCCTGACTTACTTGTGGAAATGTCCTGATCGATCTTCGCTGTCTGCGTAGAGGAACATTTTCAAGGCGTAATTCTCAATGTGGGCATTGCCAACTATTTCCTGCGAGATGGATTCATTGTCACTGAGCTCCTTCTTCATCTGAAACACAAAGAACCACTCAAAAGTTAGTTTTCCATGTGCAGCACTGATGTTAATGGTAATATAATCTTAAGTGCTATGCAAATTAGGTCATTTTAGCATGTTTTAGAGTGGGCGATACCGTAAAGAGTGTTTACTGCATCACTTATGACAGATTCTAAAGCCCTAGTTTCCATAGCATGACTCATTAATGACGCATCGGCCACTTTGATTCCACTCCAGAAGTCTAGTGTAATTAATATTTTGTTGCAAAAGAGGGTCCCTCTAGAGGGTTGCCCACGCGCAATTAGTGGACTCCTTCACCCAGCTTTTATTATGATCCTTTCTGTGACACCAGGCGAATTAATTTGTAACCTCCTAATTCAAAGAAAATGGTTAAAATGCAACAGACAATAGCATTGCATGGACTAAAGCAGGCTTATGCTTTCCTCACTTCTAATAATACTGAGACAGCACCAAATCTAAATATATCCATTTGTTTTCTTAGCCTGAGTTTTCAACAAGACTTGTCTTCATGGCCTTCATTCTTCTCCATATTGGTACATTGACAATAAATGTGCTGTAGCTTAATTTAAAATACATTTTAGACTGATATTATATAAACATAAGCAATTTTTGAGGTCGTCCTGCACAAAACATTTTAAAAAATGTAATTGCAGCATCAAAAGGAATGGCAGGTTTCAGCACATCTGCAGCCTTAATCCTGATCTCGATAAACCAGTGTAACACATAAATGTTGGTAACCCTGTCCTTTACTTAGGTTTGAAATGGCCAGCACCCAAACGCCAAAGCTTCAGCCAGTCGGCGGCCCCTGGGCTATGCCTTCCTCTCTGTGTTGTTACAGTCTGCTAGAGAGCGTCAGGTTTCCTTGTAAAATCAGCAAAGCAAATACGACTGGTTACATTTCAACAGGTGGAACCTAGGCGCCTGAATGGACTCACTGTTCACATTTTAATGAAATTTTTACCTATTCTATGAAAATCATTGCGAAGGCACAGTACATCACTTGTGCTGTATTGCAGAAGAATATAAAAACATAAGTCGGAAGGAAGTGTGCAAAAACAGCACAGAAAGAGAAAGCGAGATTGGACGCTTTCAGTTGCCAGTGCACACTAAATCAAAGCCCTGAAACTAGATCTTGTCTCTGCACACCGATTCCATGAGGTTTACCCAAAATCCCCCTGGAAAAAAAGGAACACTGGAGTCATTTTAACACTCTTACTAAAGGAAGCTTGTTCTGTTAAGAAAATCGAAGAAGGTGCTATGTGTTTTTTGGCCAAAACGCATGCTGATATTTAGCACGAGAGCATGATATAGGTGAAGTGAACCTTATCACGCACATTTTGCTTCTCTGTGCAAGTCTATGAGACAAAAACTCTGAGATCACTGAGAATTAGAAGTAATATTTTTTATAAATGCTTCAGAAGCCAGGAGCCCATAATTGGCTGAGAAGAATTGTTGAATAAAGTTGTCATTTTTGTTGTCTTTGTGCACAAAAATAATTATCATAGCTTTGTAAAATTATGGTTTAACCACTGATGTCACATGGACTGTTTTAATGATGTTCTACTACATTTCTGTGCCTTGACTGTGGTAGGACCCTTGCTGTCTATGGAGGGTCAGAGAGCTCTAGGATTTCATCAAAAATATCTTAATTTGTGTTCCGAAGAAGAACGAAGGTCTTACGGGATTGGAAAGACATGAGGTTGAGTAATTAATGACAGAATTTTCATTTCTGGGTGAACTATCCCTTTAAACTCACAACTCCTATACATAATCTATAAATAGCTATAAAGCTAAAAAAAAAAATTTGCACATAATCCCCTGAATGACAGGTGGATGATTCAGATCATAATTAAAGAGCAGAGCATCATCCTTTCACACAGGTTGAACAGTGCTAAATGAGAGTTCAGTACACTGTATGCTTCAGACCTTTTGACCAGATGTGCCCACCAGGATCTGGGTCTCCACAGGTTGCTGTTTCCCGTTTCTGTGACATTTAATGAACTGAGCTGAGGCGATAGTAAAAGCGAGCTCTAGAGACTGCAGGGTCTCCACTCTCGCCTAATTGGTTCCTGAAATGTCAATAACAGCACCTAAGCATAAAAGCTAAGTTTTTTTCGTAGCTTCCTGCTCTCCTTCTGAGGAGACCTATAAATTCAACCTTTTGAACTGTGATGTGAATACAGTGGCCTTAGTACAAAAGGTCACTCATCATTTTTTTGCTATTGCCACATACACAAAAGAATTCAAAACCAGAAGTATGAGTCTAGAATTATGAATCTAGTTTTATCTGTAAATATCAGCATATTGCAAGATAAGGCAGTACATTTTTATAAATATCCCTTTATGTGAATAGTTATAAATAGTTCACATCAGTTGAATAGTGTGCTTAATGAGTTAATGAGGTAAAAAAGAAATGAAACTATTTAGGACTTACCATTTCCAATTGATCCATTAGTTTCACAAGATACTTTCGGCACTCTGGAGTTTTGCTATCTAGTTTCATTCCTGTCTGCATGGCATGAAGTCGACCTGAAACACATTAAACATGAGAGGAGCATTTTACTTTCAATGTCAGTGTCACTGTACTTAGGGTTGGGTACCGAAACCTGGTGCCAATATGGCACCGGTACCTTTATGCCGGTATGTACCAGACCGAATCAGAAGGCAAATTTCGGTGCCTCATTTCGGTACCACTTAAATGCCCGAGCTGTCGACTGAAATATTTGCCCTCTGGTGCTCCAAAACGGATGTAAGAAGCATCTGAAAATACCTGAGATGGCTTGAAGAACACAAATAAACTATATTGCCACAGGCGAGTGTTTATTGTCATACTTAATCATTCAAAACGTTTTTGAAAAGTTTCTGCGCGAGGGCGCCCTCCAGGATCCAGTATGAATGAAACAAACATTACATGTGTTTATAGTACTCCATTATGGCCAATCCATCCTATTTTGGGTAAAAATAGGAAAAATAATACTTCTCTCAAAAGAAATTTGAAGTACACGTGATCTTTTTTTCAAAAAAGCCGTTCTTTAAAGGGGTCATATGATGTTGCTAAAAAGAACATTATTTTGTGTATTTAGTGTAATGAAATGTGTTTATGCGCCCGTAGGGCTGAACGATTAATTGCATTTGCGATAATATCGCGATATGAAAAAACGCAATTTTTCAATCGCAGAGGCTACGATTACACTCGGCCACGTGACACGCGAGAGTAAAGAGGTGTGTTCGAATTGAAAATCGATCGGTGTATGACATCAAAATACGGCGAGAGAAAGCATATTTTTTTATATTTTAGAATATATTTTAAAATATATATTATATATTTTACATATTTATGAAATTGTATGAATATTCATGTTTAGGTTAAAATTTTTTTTTTTTTTTTTTTTTTACAAAATATGGATTTTGTAATGTTTCAATATATATTTGAATCCATAAACAACCAAATTGAAGCCTCAAGATTATCTAATTTCTCATGTTTCACTTGTTTTGCTTAGTTAAAGCACTGATCACATGCTGTGTGGTATCGGCATTTGGTATCGGGGCATTTTAACGAGTACGAGTACAGGAGCCCAGTATCGGGCCCGATACCGGTATCGGTGCATCCCTAGTAAATATGATAAAATCACCAAAAAATAATAGAAAAACCTTCATAAAAAATTTGAACAAAAATTATAAAAATGTTCCAATATAAGCTTTCTGGACCAGAAATAAAATGTGTAATTTTTGGCTTTCGGGTCATTTTGACCCGCGAGGGACACTTTTGTTATAGGTTCGGGAGAGACGGATGAGGGTTTTAAAGGGGGGCGCGACCAAAAAAGTTTGAGAACCACTGGTCTAAAGTTAACAGACAGTGTTTAAAAAGTGCAGTCCACATGTTTACACATGTTTATTACAGTGACTTTGAATGACCTAAAGTAGTGTGGTAAAGCAACAGATTTGTTTTTATATTTCTGCAATCTACTTTAGTTTGTGCGATTTGTTACTGACTTTCATATTAACGTTTACATTAGGCTTATTTGTCAGTGCTTTACGTTGTCATAATTATTACATGCTTACAAGGTTGGAAGTTCAACAAATCAGTCAATATACTGTGATTGTAGTTGTTAAATAAAAATACATATAGGCCTGGCCTACAGAAAAGAACATTTATGTTTAATCTATCTAATATTGTGTTGGTCATACTATACAATGATTTATAGCTTGTCTTTGCTGAATAATACAGAACATAAAGAGCATTAAAAAATTATTGCATATTAAATCGCAATCGCAATATTGGTTAAAAAAAAAAAAAATCGCTATGATTATTTTCTAAAATCGTTCAGCCCTAATGCCCCGCCTTTCTGAAACAAGCAGATATCGTCCTCTTTTGGAAGGCCAAGCAAAGTAGTTTCACTTTCACAAAGAAACACACAGCGTCTCCACGACATGGCGGCGGCGACAACCACATGTGAGCGAGAATAAAAGTTACACCTTCTTTCTTTGCTTGAACATTTGGGCGGCGTTATGCTAATATTCCCACAGAGCGACGTAGGTATGTTGGGGCGTGTTAGAACGAGCAGTTTTAGGTAGGTGTGGCTGACTCTTAACTTTTATAAAGAATATCTCTTTGGATTTGAGACTTTAGTCTTTGC
>NW_015555808.1:321618-327700 GCF_001515605.1 Sinocyclocheilus anshuiensis | reverse complement strand
TCCTCTTTTGGAAGGCCAAACAAAGTAGTTTCACTTTCACAAAGAAACACACAGCGTCTCCACGACATGGCGGCGGCGACAACAATAATACAGCGAGAATAAAAGTTACACCTTCTTTCTTTGCTTGAACATTTGGGCGGCGTTATGCTAATATTCCCACATCGTGATGTAGACATGTGGGGGCGTGTTTAAATGAGGCGTTTTAGGTAGGCATGGTTGAGTCTTAGCTTTTATAAAGAATATCTCTTTGGATTTGAGACTTTAGTCTTTGCAACTTTACAGATCTTCTTTATGCACCAAGAGCTTGTAACGCTCCAAAGAGAAAGGAAAAATTGAAATCGCATCATATGACCCCTTTAGTGTCATCCACCTTCATTTTGTAGCTCTTTTTTCTTAAAGTATCGGTTCAGGCACCGGTACCGTTTTAAAAGCATCGATTTGGCACTGGTATCGTAAAAAATCCAAACGATACCCAACCCTAACTGCACATGTCATGTTGGCATTCAATATACAGTACCAGTCAAATGTCTAGACACACCTAACTGCATATATAATTTTCATGACCTTAAAGCATGAACTTTTGAGTACTTTTGAAAGTTTCTTCACAAAACAAACAAAAATGTTGTTTGTTTTTTTTAGTTGGAATGAAGTGAAGAAAAGAAGCCAAGATGTGTTCAGTATATCAGAATTCCTACATTGCAGTCCAAGAAGAAGAGCATACCAGACTACCTCACTACATCAAAGTTGGTTGAGAGAATGCCAAGAGTGTGCAAAACTGTTATCAATGTAAAGAAGTGTTATACTGAAACAGCTGAAGACAGTTTTGTTTACGTCTTTCCATTGCATAATTTTTATACTTCCATTTGCTGACCTAAAATGTGAAAAAAGTAGTGTCCAAATGTTTGACTGTTACTGTAAGGAAAATTATATTATGATGAGTTTGGAAGATGCCAAATAAATAAAAACAGATATAATAACCAAAAAAAAAAAAAAACTTTAAATAGCAATGAGAAGGATAGTGTTACAGTTCTGACCCTTAATTAACTTTCTCCACTATCCTTTTTTTGCCAGTAAACTGCATTTTTTGTTTTTATGTCTTTGGACCACTGGAGTCCAGTTGTCACTAGTTAAGAGTTACAAAACATGCTCAGGCCTACACATCTGGCAAATGTTTTCAAGGTATTTAACTGGCCATATGTGGCTGGTACTAGGGCTGCACGATAAATCGAAATGGAATCGAGATCGCGATTCGACAGAAGCTGCGATTGTCATGCGTATCTTTCAGTAAAGCAAGGTTCTGTGCATCAGCAGTAACTCGCCATCCAAAGGCCAGAGGGCGCTCTCGTGCTGAAACTCCAAATACGCCTCACAAAAGAAACCCAGAAAATGCCTATCGCTGCAGCTGAATAAACAGAAGATTCAACTGCTTTCATTGATTCAACGTGACTAATAAACACATGACTACGGCAATATACGGTTTATCTGAGTTTTTATTATTATAATTTTCATTAAAATCAAGTATATTTATAATGCAATGCCTTTATCATTGCTTAAATACTTGTAGTAAATTCTGCTCCATCTGAAAGCATGTGATGATGATTTCCTGCAGATTACAGAACCGGCATTACTATAAAAATGCTCATGACAATCGCTTTCGATTAATCGTGCAGCCCTTGCTGGTACAATGGAATTCTCACTGGCTCTTACTCATTTAGTACAATATACAACACACAACAGTGGTACATGGTACCAAGTGAGAAAAAGTTATATATATATATATATATATATATAAAGGGTCCCACAAGCCTTTGATGCACACTTTGAATACCACAGCTACAACTGCCAGGACAAACAACTTGTTGCCGTAAGAGCATAAAATTACATTCAAATGCAGAATGAATTACATTCACCTCACACATCAATGAAGAGCATTAACCCCAACAGCCTATTTTAATATTAATGAATGAAATTACAAGTCTTGATCAATCAATAGACCCTAACAGAAAAAGAATGTGATCTACAAAGAAGAGGCAAAGCATGAAACAGGAAGCGCAGAGTTCATTCATTAGAATTCGAGAAGGATCGCAAACAAGGTCTTCATTATAGGGTGCCTGGAAGAAGACAAGTCAACAATCAATTGCTATTTCACAAGTTCAAAGTCATTAAGTTAAGAGGGGGTGTTAAGAGAGACATTTGGGAAAAAAGGCAGTAAGCCCAGAGCCTTTGGGATATGCTCCGCTAATGAAGATAATATCCTTTCCCACCCACACTTTCACCAATTTAAAATCTCACCTAGGTGAACCTATGCTGTCCCAAAGGAAATTAAAAAGATAAGGGCTTAAATAGTATTCCCGGGCTTGCTATCGTATTTAAGTGATGAAGAGGGATGAAACGATCCCCTCACGGTTAAACATGAGCCAAAATCTTCTTGCACTAAACACTGAGATACATCAGTATGGACCTCTTACTAAATGTAACAAAACTAAATGTCACAACAATGAGAAAACTAAGAGAGAGAAACTTTATGTAATGAACTTATGAACTGTTTTTACTTGGTCCTTAAAATTATATATGTTTGCAAGAAACGTATTTTAATTGAATTCAATAAATTAAATCAATAAAAAAAAGGATATTTTAAACAGAAATGTCAGGCTTAATTCTCTCTCTCCCTCTCTCGCTGCGTGTGTGTGAAACAAAGCGACGGCGAGTTGTGCGCCTTCACACTAGAGTTTACGGTACGTTAAATACAGGTGCGTTGCACATCCATTCAGATGAACTGAAAAACAGCACAGATCGCTTGACGGAGAGTGAAACTCTGATGCGCTCAGTCAGAGTGTTCAGAGTGAAAATATATCTGTGCTAAACTTATACTTAGCCTCCAACTCACACACTGGGGAGTAAAATCTGAGAATTTATTAGCAACTGGCTAATATTAGACATCATTTAGTCGCCCAGAGTGAAGATTTAGTCGCATATGCGAGTGATTTACTCGCAATGTAGAGGGTTGAATTGGTACATAATTTTACATAATTGGTGTAATTACAAATACAGAAATCCAAGAAAAGGAGCAAGAAATTATTTTTTTTTAATAAAAACATGTATACATGTTATAAACTAATACATACAGTATTGTTAGCCTATAATTTGAAATTAATAATAAAAAAAGTCTGCATAGTATGCAAACATAAGGAAACCATAATGTGAATCATATCAAATGAAATACATATTTAGACTCACTGTCTTTCGTTGTAAACACAAAGTGGAAAAGGCTGGAAACATTTTCTTGATATTACAGTGCTTTTAGAAATATAAAATTAAATATCCAAACAAAATAACCATTTCCACATGCTTTGCTGAAGTGACATTCGTCAAGCCAAAACGGGACTTTGAATGGCACTTTGTATGCGAGGCAGACCTTGAAATCAGTCATCTAATTCCGATTTTAAACACATTAACCAGTAAAACACAGTGAACTTGCAATTACAACTTCCTGAAGGAAACAAGGAAAAGCAAATATACCCAGCTGTGAGTGCTCAGGCCAGGGCTAATACATCCTGCATGTTAGTCCTCATAAAGGTGTCTGTGCTGCTGGATTGATCTGTGCTCTCTGCCAAGAGGAAAGGTTCAAATTTCACTAATTGAACTACAAATGTTTTCGTTGAGAGAGATAAACACTAGATAGAATACACACCTGAAACCGAATCAATTTTAAATGGTTCAGATTGCTATTAAATGCTTAAGATTTGTTTTAAACAAGGCCTATTCACATCTAATGAGACATGTAAGGTGCCTTAGTTAAAATAAGCATAGTTCAGTAAGTCAGAATAAGATGGATTAAATAAACTGAGAGAGAAAAATTGAGAAAGCAGCACAATCAACTTAAGACAAAATACAAGAAAAAAAAACAATCTTGTGCTGTGAAAAAAGAAAGTTAATAGAAAGCACATGAAATACCACCCAAATTATCAGGCACATCACCAAATTTATCAGACACATCACCAAATAAAATAAATCTAAATAAAATAAAACCACAAACAAATACAGGGTAAGGTAATTGATTTATGAGCTATCAATCTGGATATGCTGTATATTTCATGATTGTTAGTATCACCAAGGGCAAAAACTTGCCGTTTTGTGATCTCAAAAAACTTTGTTACTTTCTCATGATCTCAACTACATTTCTCATGAGATGTACGTCGCTCATGATTAGTGTCATTTCAGCTTGAGTGAGTCTCTGATCATTCATTATGCAGCAATAAATACTAGGGTTGCCAGTTTAGCGCGTTAACTTAAAGCTGCAGTCCGTAAATTTTGCCTCTTTGTCGCCATCTCTGTTTGAAAACCTGGAATTGCAGCTGTGTGCGGAATTATCTAGCTTGCGTGGGTTGTGAGTCGGCACAGCTCCAGCGGACAACAACTCCATAAATGCAGTTATGCCCTAAAATTCAAGATATTGGTGCAAAAATGCCCCTGTATGTGTTTTTATTTATTTCATACGATATCAGCAGGGAGAGCAGTATTAGCTACACGAGTGCTGATTTTGTCCCGAGTATCACGAGTTTAAATGTGATTTTATACAACAGTTCAGTAAATAAGAAGTTGATATTGTATTTTAAACACAATATTATATGTTTTTGCTCAATTTTGCAAAGAATATATTACCTTTAAAGCCACAGCAGAACTGTAGTGTGTCTCCGAGCAACACAGCAGTGTTTAGTTTCTCAATGAATCCAAATGTCTACTTGATACTTTCTCATTTAACACAAAAATATCTTTAAATAATCTTTTGTGGGTATTTTCACAGTCAAATTTATTTTTGCGAATAATTAGATTAATTAATTGAAACATGTAATTACCGTATTGACCCGAATATAAGACGATGTTTTTTTCTTGGAAATACATCTGAAAAAACACGGTCGTCTTATATTCAGGGTCTAGACTTTGACATGTCAATAATACACCCACAACAATAGGTGGCGCCAAATGCGCATAAAACGAGTGTGCCATGAAATACGTAAATGCGTGTTGTAAAGATCACGACCAAACTCCCTTTGTGATTTTAAAACGTAAGACAGTACCCAGATTTGAAGACTACAGTAAGATTTAACTTCTACTGTTAATAAGATTTTTGTATGCTACTATTAGATTGATAGCCTAAATGTCCTAATTCAGATGGGCTACCTGTTTTGTTTTGTTTTGTTTTTTATGGTATATCAAAAAGTGTATATTTTTTAAATGTGATTGTTGGTACAGTTTACCAGTTTTTACCATACTTTCAAAAAAATAGAAAAATAGGAAAAATATGCAATATGAAAATAATTGAAGACAAACTGTGTTTTACTGAGAAAAAACAAGATTTGTTTTTTAAAAAGCCTTTTTCCAAAAGGTACATCTGGAAAAAGGGGGGTCGTCTTATAATAAGGGTCGTCTTATATTCGGGCCAATACGGTAATTAGATTAAAACTTTTAATCGACTGACAGCCCTAATAAATACACTGTGTTTAGAAATGAATTTTGTTAAGGAAAAAAGGGGGAAACATTGATTTATTAAGTCACCAACTTTAGTTGCGATCTCTACAAAACAAGACAGAAAAACCCACAACAGATGTCTGTACCTACAAACTTATGAAAAATGGATTTGCCAAGTCTATAAAACCTCCTCCTATAAAACTATATAATATTTTAGGGGAAAAAACAGCACAAATAAATTAATGTTCACATTTTATTTGTATTTAGCCTTCATACAAACAAGAAATGTGAAATCACTGTCAAATAAACATCTCAGACTCACCTTATTAATATTAATGTCTTTAACTTACTATAGGCTATAACATACACTACCAGTCAAAAGTTTTTGAACAGTAAGATTGTTAATGTTTTTTTAAAGAAGTTCTGCTCACCAAGCCTGCATTTATTTAATCCAAATACAGCAAAAAACAGTAACATTTTGAAATATTTTTACAATTTAAAATAACTGTTTTCTATTTGAAAATATTTTAAGATGCAAATTATTTCTGTTATTTTAAAGCTGAATTTTTAGCATCAATACTCCAGTCACATGATCCTTCAGAAATCATTCTAA
>NW_015555808.1:315520-321572 GCF_001515605.1 Sinocyclocheilus anshuiensis | reverse complement strand
CAGCGACATTACTGCAGTCTTCAGTGTCACATGATCCTTCAGAAATCATTCTAATATGCTGATTTGCTGCTTTTTTTTGCAAAAATTAGCAAAAACATTTATTATTATTATTATTATTACTACGTTGAAAACGGATTAGATTTTTTTTTTCAGTTTTATTTGTTGAAGAAAAACAGCATTTATCTGAAATAGAAATCTTTTGTAACATTATAAATGTCTTTATCATCACTTTTGATCAATTTAAAGCATCCTTGCTAAATAAAAGTATTAATTTCTATAATTTCTGGAGTAATGATGCTGAAAATTCAGCTTTGTATCACATTAATAAATTACATTTTAAAATATATTAAAATAGAAAGCAGTTATTTTAAATAGTAAAAATATTTCAAAATGTTACTGTTTTTACTGTACTTTGGATCAAATAAATGCAGGCTTGGTGAGCAGAAGAGAATTCGTTAAAAAAAAAAAAAAACCATTAAAAATCCTACTGTTCAAAAACCTTTGAATGGTAGTGTAGGCTGATTATTCTTATAGATTGAAACAAATGTGCTTCAGCCAGGATAAAGAGTATGAAAAGTGCTCTGAGTTGCTGCAGAAAACAAAAACAAAAAATTGAGCAACAACAAAAACATGTTGCTGAAGACAGGCTTATTGAAAATGCAAACTCATTCTCTGCCAGCAGGAGGCGCTTTTAGGGTGATAAAACTAGCGGTTTCCCTGGTAACGGCTGTATTCAAAGCAGCTCCGCTCGTGAAAGCTATATCAGATAAAATGAAAATGCTATCGAAACTTTTCTGAAGACAGTCCTTTCCCTTCAGAGATACATTCATATAAAACACCATTTTGAAACGTGCAGTGCTCATGTTTATTCAACGAAGTCAAATGCCACAAATAAATCAATGTATGGGAAACACTGGTAATCGAAATATCGGAAATGCATTTAAAAATCATATCACCATTATTGAAAAAAATTATATCGCGATACATATTGATATTGAATTATTGTCCAGCCCTATAATGAGGTCACAATTCAAATGGTTATCAGTTAGATAACCTTGTGCAAACAAAATAATTGGAGGCTCAATAGACAGCAGCTGAAAGGTAAGGCTCGCTCATACAGTTTTCGATATATTTTTGTCAAGTACTTCCCGTCCTTGTTTCTTTAAGAACATGCCATTTCCTCTTCCATGAGGCCCAATTTGCAGAGATCTGATGTCTATCAGAATAGATCATAGCATATGGTCACAAAGTCCTCCTTTGTAACTGTATTACGCCCATACTGCTTGACATCCAATTTTCCTCATCTGAAACAATGCAACACTGAGGCCATTCACAGTTGTAAAGCATGAAAATAAAAACCATAATCTATTATTTGCCTACGGGTGATTTAATTTCGTTCTCTGTTTTAAAGAAAGCAAGTGAAATAAGGAGTGTGAATTTCACTGAAACCTGTCGCATAGCCTTATCAAGTGACTTAAAATTGCTCTAGAGAGGAGTAATTTTAGCTTAATTCAAATAATTAATGCTGTTCAGTTGCTTTGACACAATCTGTATTGTTAAAAGCGCTATATAAATAAAGGTGACGACATTTTTAAGTGGCCTAAATGCAAATTAATTAATTTAATTTTTTTTTCTTATTGGTCATTGTCATTGACTACTTGAGTGTGATTGGGGGGAAAAAATAACTGATTGCACCCATTCAATGCCCACTGTGCAACAAAACACACTACAATATCTCAGATGCTCATTATGGCCAAGTAAGCATTGACGTTTGACAGATGAAAGACAGCGTGACTCTTCAGTCGAGAACATGCCCGAGTATTTCACTGACATCTGCAGTAAGAATCGCAGCAAGAAGGAAGGAAAACAATGTCAAAGAGGGCCTTTTCCATAGGTTTACAGCATGGTGCCAATCAGAGAACTGGAGCTCTGTCAAAGAGACAGAAGCCAGAGCAGAACCGCATCTGAAGAGCATTCTGCTTCAAAAACCACGCACAACTAAAGACTGCTACACATTAATCTGGCACTGTGCACATGGCTAGCGCACATTATGATGTCTTCATTAAAAAAAACATAAATTCTTATAATCCAGAAAAACAGTTTTGCTATTACTAGTGATTTGAAGTAGCACAAAATCTGGTCTTTCTTTCATTGTATCACATAATGTAGTTAATCCTAACTTTAAAAGTGTGTCATAAAAAGTGTGAAGCATAATATACACTTCAGATAAAATACTGGGTATGACAAAATCACTAATTATGATTCATAAAGCAAGCTTAACTTTAAATTTTAGGATAATGAAGAAAGACATGAAAACCAAGAGAGAGTGTAGAGGGAGGCATCATCATCATCATCTAGTTATATAACAGACCATGATCAACTATTATGAGGATAAGCAAACAACAGATAAAGTCATTTTAAAAAAAGGGTCCAGTAAGTTAACAAACAATTCCAGCAAAGCCTGATTCCCTCATTTAAATGTCAATGCTGACCTCCAGTGGCACACTGAATTCACCCTCTATTAAAAGAAACTGCGTAGACCTTTTAGAATTAATAGGAAAGTCTTTATGTATGAGTACAACACAATCAGAGCTTTACACAAACAACTTTCACAAACAAAAACATCACTGAATGTACCAAAGCACTGCATACTAATGGAGACGGGCTTAATATGAAAAAAAAAGTTTAAAATCTACAGAGACTGTTTTAAAATCTATACTCAACTGTCTTTTACATTATGAACGGGAAAGAACAACACAATTACACACAAAGCAACTGATCTGTTCAGAATATATACACAGCGTAAAATCAGTATAATTGTAATAATTGATAATAAAAATGCTGAAAATCTTCCAAAAAGGTTTGTTAGTGGGTGTTGATAAACTGTGCAGAGTCATTTGATGTTTAGCAGTGTAATACATTTGCTCATAGCCACAACTTTGGCAAGTGAACTTTGCAAATTCATATCATCCCCATGGATTGTACTTACAAGCCTTTGAGTTATGAGATCTTTAAAACCTGTTACTCCAGTCTTCAGTGTCAAATGATCCTTCAAAAATCACACTCGGTGCTCAGTTGAAAACAGATTTATTTTTGCAGAAATTGTGATAGATTCTTTTCAGGATACATTTATGAATAGAAAGCTCAAAAGAACAGCATTTATTTGAAATCTTTTGCAACATTGTAAGTGTCTGCTGTCACTTTTGATTAATTTAATACAGCCTTGCTCAATAACCTATTATTTCTTTCCAAAAAAAATAAATGAATCATACTGGCCCCAACCTTTTGAATGGCAGTGTATCTGCAGAAATAATCAGATTCATATGTCATCATCTTTTCAGATGGTTAGATGCCAGCTATATAAACAAAGAAACTAAAGTCCAAAATGTGTGACAATGGCACATTTTCCCCCTCAATTTAAGCCATAACTTAATCTTCTCAAAGCAGTTCCAAAACAGATTTATATTGATCTTCTCTACAATATTTTGCCCTGAAACATCAGGATGGCATTAGCCTGGAACCTCAAACATGGCCTTTGTCAGAGTAATTGGACTGCCTTTCTCCTTCAGAGTTCAGAAACGGCCCAACAAAGAAGAGAGATTACATCTAACATTTTCTTAAAGTTGCCCCTTAGCCTTCATGGATTGCTCAGGCCATAAAACAAATATCAGGTTTGACATTTAGACTCAGCAAAGGAAGGACATAATACATCACTACTCAGAAATTGAAAATTGTAGGAGCAGTGGTCTCCTATTGATGAGGTTATCCCAGTATACTGATTGCAGTCTACCTGAAAAGGTGCTCTTCTGGTTACTATGACAACAAGAAAGCAAAGCTAAAAAATTATGATCCTGCTCAATAGAAAGTGGGATAATGCCACTAGCCTTTTCACTGGGTATTTGATAGAAAATGGCTGTTCTTATGTGACATAAGGTATAGTGTGTGACTATTATCTGGGACATGCAAACATTTGGTAACCTTCCAGCACCGTCCAGTCAAATTATACAATTTTCATGAATTGTTAACTCTCACGCTGACTTGCACACACCTAACAATGTCTTCCTTTCAGCCAATAAGATACTCCTATTGTGAACATCAAATAACATTAATAATCATGAGGAAAACCTTCCACCTGAAGCTAACGGTATAAAATGCATAGAGACAAAAAGTCTAATACAAAGTTATGATAAAATAAAATGGCATGCAAAATCTCTCTCTGTAACCATCAGGCTAAATTTCTGCTATCTGATTCTGTGAGCATGCAGACTAAGCAGCTTGATGTTAAGCAGCCATAACACGCAGGCATTATCAAACATTCAAAAATGCTACAATGCCTCGTCTTGAGCACTAATTATCATTTTTAGTGATTTTAGGAAGCATACAAAAACACACACACATTAATAAATAGCTGTTCAAATATAACAGTATAATCAAAGTTGTTGAAATGCAATCTGGCTCCTTTCTTACTGCAACAGTTATCATTATTATATCACAATGCTTTGCAATAGCGACATCCAACTCAACTACTTTTCTACACGCTTTGATTATATAAAGTTAGTTTATAGTAAATTACACAGCTTTATAGTACACAACAGGCGATATGCTGTATTGATGCAACACATTAAGATGCACATCTATTATTTTTTTCAGTGACTGGTGTTAGGTGTGGGCGATATGACTTAGGGGTGTGCGATATCGACAAAAAATTATATCTCGATATTTTATGGGATTTTATCGATAACGATAATTAGACGATATTTTGCTGAGTGTGTTATTGTGCTGGTACCTTAAGGACTGCCGAAGACAGCTGACTCCTAATGTTTTTAATATTCTTCATATTCTGTGTGGTGGTCAGTTCATACTGATAGAAATTAATCTTTTCCAATAAGTTTAAACTGATTTTTGCATTTTAACCTTTATAAAGCCTTTTGTTTAATGCAAGACATGAATGCATTTAACCTGCAATTACAAATGCATAAATAATGTTTTGATATATTAAACCTAAAACGTTGAATACTGATATTTGAAATGATTTAATACATGGAAAAAAAAAATGGAAAAAAAAAAGAAAAGAAAGAAAGCCGAAATTTGAAATTAAAACCGCCAGCAGGTGGCAGCAAAATGCACATCGTTAAAACAACAATTACGATATTATCGCAGACGATATATAACGCACACCCCTAATATGACCAAAATCTTATATCACAATACGAGTAATTTTATTTCACGGTAATGATATATATATCACGATATAGTTATTTTTGCTTTAAAGGGGTCATATGATGCGATTTCAAGTTTTCCTTTCTCTTTGGAGTGTTACAAGCTATTCGTGAATAGATAAGATCCCTAAAGTTACAAAGACTAAATTCTCAAACCAAAAGAGATATTCTTTATAAAAGCTAAGACTCATCCACGCTAGGCTTGCCACGATAGACGGTGTTGACAGTGATACCGGTGTTAAGCCGCAACACCGGTTACGTCACTTGCCCACCACGTCTCTGATCCCCACCGTCGTTTTGATTTTTTATAGTAATAAAAATAATTTAGTTCAGTAAAAGAACAGACACTACAATTAAAAACTGAACGCGGCTACTCAATGTAGCGTGCCAAACGACAGTCGCATCACACAGATCAGATTTAATTTATCCAGTGAGGACAGTGAGTCGAGCTGACTGACAAGAAGAGTGAGGTGAGACAGACAAGACGATGGCAGATGATTTAGTTTCGAAACGAGATGCAAAAGCGCCTGTTTGGCAATATTTTGGATTTTGAAAAAAAGGCGGGGCATAGAGGAGAAACAATAATGTACAGTATGTGGAAAATAATGTTTTTTTTTACTTTAAACCGCATTAACACATTTCATAACACCAAATACACAAAATAATGTTCTTTTTAGCAACATCATATGACCCCTTTAAATAAGGTCTTATGATATCAATTTTTGATACCATAGAAATGTATTAATTTTTGTCACCAGTGTCAATATTAGGGCTGCACGATTAATCGCATGCGATATTTAACGCGCATCTTATCAGTAAAACCAGATCTGTAA
>NW_015555808.1:314810-315445 GCF_001515605.1 Sinocyclocheilus anshuiensis | reverse complement strand
TCAGTGAACAACGGCTCTGTGTAGTTAATGCTGCTCAATGTGAAAGCACGCACATGATGGAGATTTACTGCTGATTACAGAACCGGCTTTTCTGACGATGCACGTTAAATATCGCATGCGATTAATCGTGCAGCCCTAGTCAATATCACAAAAAACTAATACTAGCCTAAATTTAAAAAACAAACAAACCTCAAGCTCACTGAAGACAAAAAAACTACGGTAGAACAAATAAGAAATGATACAACATTGTATAAAGTAATCAAATGTAAAAAAAAAAAAAGAAGCATATTCTTCACTGTGTAAATTAAATATATATATATCTTCTTATTAAAGTTACAAAAGTGATTTAGCGGTCACTTTAAGAGCTGCCCAGATCCAATACACTGTTACACATATGTTTTCTTTCTCAGCTGTTTGGTTTCACTTAAGACCTAAGTTACTGTGATCATGAGGATACTTGACTTAAAGGGGTCATATGATGCAATTTCATTTTTTCCTTTCTCTTTGGAGTGTTACAAGCTCTTGGTGCATAAAGAAGATCTATAAATTTGCAAAGACTAAAGTCTCAAATCCAAAGAGATATTCTTTATAAAAGTTAAGAGTTAACCACGCCTACCTAAAACGGCTCGTTCGAA
>NW_015555808.1:299824-314431 GCF_001515605.1 Sinocyclocheilus anshuiensis | reverse complement strand
TAAACACATTTCATTACACCAAATACACAAAATAATGTTCTTTTTAGCAGCATCATATGACCCCTTTAAATTGTGTCAACGATAAGTTTTCATGACCAGGTAGCACAACAATGTCACCTGAGCGTGTAACCCCGATTGACAGGATAGTCCAAAATCTCTATATCGCCTACCCCTAACTGGAGTACTTCATTTTGTTGTCCATATGGGTATTTGATGAGCTGTTATTAGAAGACTGATGATCGAAGTGCATATTTTTTCATTATATATATATTTTTTATATTATTTATTTATCATATATTTTTCTATATTATTTAAAAAAAAAAAAAAAACTTTCAGATATTTTTTTTTTATTGTTGTTGTTGTGAATGTCCCTCTTGGGGACACAAGATTTTCAATTTTCAGAGAGTTCAATTAAATGTTCATGTTATCTTTTTGCTGCATTTGTGAGTTAAAAATGTAACTGGTTGTGTCGTGGCCTAATGGTTAGAGAGTCAGACTTGGACTTTTCATTCCCATAGAATAAAAAAAAAATTTATATGGAAATCAATAGGGACCAGCAACTGTTCAGTCACACTCATTCTTCAAAATATATTCTTATGTGTTCAGCAGAAGAAAGAAATTCATACAGGTTTGGAACAACTTGAGGGTGAGTAAATGAAGACCAAATTATAATTTTGTTGTATCCCTTTAATTTTAACAGATATAACAATTTAAAAAAAAAAAGTCTTAATATAGTTTCAGAAAAAGACCGCAGTTTTATGACATCACTAAAAGCATATGGCTACATAATATGCATGTGTCATGCATCACATGACGTGAGCAAAGACCAGCTGACTAAAGGGTTGGGGCCATCTAGAGACTCAAGGCCTGCAGATTTACATTTACATTTAGTCATTTTGCAGATGCTTTTATCCAAAGCGACTTACAATTGGGGAATACATAAAGCGATTCATCTTAAAGAGGCAAACAGTCACAGGAAAGTCTCACAACACCAAGTTTCAGGCATTGTTTAAATCAGTACAAGCTAGAAAGGGCAGGAATAAATAAAGAGAAAGACAAAGTTTTTTTTAATTTATTTAGGATGGTCCCTGATGCAGATGGTCCCTGGGGGCCCCTGAGAGTCCAGGCTGACCACCTTCCTGTGATGTAAAAGGTCACAATTCATCTCAGTCTATGTCACACTTTAAAAGTCTGTACGGAAGTATTACAGTATTGCTAGAAATAGATGTACCACATGCAAAGTCTGACACACCTATATGATAATTCAAAGTACCAAAGTCCTTCAAAAGCCCTACTCCTTTACAACACCGATACCCTCCCAATGCAGACTGAAAAGATTGTGTCGAAATGCTGACAACAACTTCTGTGTAAAATACATTCTGAAATGTACTGTAAACAAGGTTGTGGAAATTTCAGTTCACATCCTATCACAACACACCTCAAGATGGGCGGACAAGGAACTTGTTTTTCAGCATTGCTGCCTTACATTACATGATTCAGCATATATCTGATCACTCTTACACCTGCCACAAAGAAACAAACTGAATATAATCCCTAATGAATGACAACATCTCAACTACAGATCCCAAAACGGCAGTAAATCTAGCACACGAAAGTCTCTGTGATGTACTCGCGATGCAGTGAAGTTTAAGCCAACACATCTCAATACAAAGCAACCAGTTAGCCAATCCTGCTAACTTAGATTTATTGATAAACTATTGAATCACAACAGCGTGTGTGGAGAGCTATTAAACTGGGAATCTAGCTGTACATACGTACTTATAAATATTCTATAAACTAACGTTAGGCTGTTAAAATAGCAAATACATGATCATAACAGCAGTTGCTAGCTAGCTTAGCAAAGTAACTGAAACTAACTTCCACAACAGACTGGTTTAAATACAACATTTCTCACCACTGCATGTACAAATACTGAGTAATTAAAACAATTGAAGTCGAATTATACTGGGATAATCTAAAAAAAAAAAGACACGTTTAATAACCAAGTGAGAGTGGAGGGGCTGCTATGTGACAAGCTAACAAAACAAAGCGGTAATTTTACAGACTTACAGTAATAAGCGACCACCGGTTCTCTTTTGTCGTGTTCCTGCGCTGTTCTTAAATGGTGCTGGATTGGTTTCAGCTGCGGTGGGAGCGCCATCCTGGAGAAAAGACTCTGTTACAAACTTCTACGGTTAGCAAGAGTCAAAAAATTGCTAGTAACAAAGATGACAGACGCGAGTCGCGAATGAGCCGCTTCCGCGTCTTCAAGTGAACGCGCAGCCACACCTTTACTGACCTCCACAGGCGAGGAGTAAGAAATGACCCACATGAATCAGTGGTGACTTTTATTCTGCATAAAATACATATTGGCTTATATACAGAGCAATGTTTAAAAGTTTTGTCTATTTAGTAATCATGTATTTTAAGGTGTAATTTGTAATTTGTCATACTATAATAATTGTTTTAATTAATATTTTAATTAATATTTACATCAATTAAGTCATAACTGTTTTGCTGTTTTTATTCTGTTATATATTTCTGCAATGTATTTGCATTAAAGAGTTATAATAATCAACAGTTTTCTTTTTTATATGTTGTACAATGCAACTTGTACAAAGCAGCCCTGTATTAATGCATTAATGTTACTGTCATAAAAGGGCCCTTCATAAAGTGTTAATTCCTGTTATCCAACAGATTCCTTTTTTAATTGCATTCCCCTTATAATATGTGTAAATATTACTGATATGGAAAGGTGTAAACAAAAAAAGAATGATGCGACTATTTTAACTATTTTTACTTGATTGAAACTTCAAAAACATTAGGAAATCATTGTATCTGACAGAAGGCCAAGGATTCACAAGCAGATCTGTTTATTCTGACCTAGACTGATAATACATTATGGCAGTCATAAATTATATATATATATGTATATATTAAGATTTTCATGCATAATTTTCATCATAAATCCCACAGACAAAAACCAATATAAATGATCAACTCTCTACACATAGTACAAAAGCTATTACTCAAACAGCTGTGGTGTTGAAACAGTGGGAAGGCAACTGTGGGAAGATGTGCAGGCCAGACATGCTGTCAGATCTCCTCGGATGTTTCATTTATGCATAAATAGTATTCTTATAATAAATAGTTACCCGCTGACACAAAATAAGAGATTACAGTATGCCATTTTGTACCTGAGATGAAACACTTAGCTGAGAATAATAACAAAAGTTGGATGGATGCCTGATAAAAATGTACAGATACAGATACTACAACCACACAAGATCATTCTCAAATGGACATAAAACTAGATGGAAATCAACAGCTGATAAATGTACTATCAATGTGCATGATTGTAACTAGATACCATGGACCGCTCAATAATGTTTTTAGAAACTGATGCACTGTTGCATGTAATTATTCTTCCTTAAGAAGAATCAATCTTTGTTGAAATTTAAATCAAATAATATTTGTCAAAATAGTACTTGCATTTTGTGTAATATTTCAATATAAGTATAAATCTAAATCTGAAAATAATATTGCAGAGATAATAATGATCAACCAAATATTTATGTGGGTTTAGGTTAGCTCATACAAGTCAATAAAATAATTTCTCCTGCTAGAGAGGTGCTTTTTTAGGCTTAAAAAATCTAAAAAGCTAAAAAGATTAATGAGTCCCTTGCCATTAATTAGGCTTGTTTTGTTTTGATTATTCCAGAAAAGTAATAATAAGCTGTCTTGTTTTAAAAAAGCATGTATTTCTGTGTCTACCACCAGAAAATGCAGAGGTATGTAGGTTTATGTCCTGTCTGTGATTCAGAGACCCACAGAAAACATAAAACAAACACTGCTAAAGTATCACTCAAAACACTTTCTAAATTCTCAAGTCACTGGCTGGTTTAAATAACCAAGTCTTCGGAACAGAATCTCAAAAATCTCAGCGATACAGAGGAGTATGGTGATGATGGTGAAGGTGTACATTGCACTGAGGAAGATAGTCTTCTCAAAGTGTTCAGGGACCATACACTTTGAGATGTTGAAGATCTTTGCAAGGGCACTGACATCGCACATATAAATAGGATCAACCAGGAACCCAAAAAGGTGGCTCTGAAGCCAAAATACTAAAACTTCCAGAATTATTCTCAACAGGACAGAGATGATGTAGAAGACTGTCGACATTGGCCGCTGAAGGATCTCATCCTGGTCTATATTTTTACAGGCAGCATAAAGATGAAACACAGCTCCAGGCACCAAGACAGTGACTAGCTGCAACGCCCAGAATACCTACAACGACAACAACAAAAAAACAGCTTTTTTTTTCTTTTTCGTTTTCTGTCTTTAGGTTTGTTTTTGTTTTTTCACTTTTGTCATTTTGCCCAGTAGTATGGTTTTTATTCAAGTTTCCATCAAAGAATTACAAGAGATTATAGGCCATAACACATCTTCGCAATCAGCTTGTCATACTCACATAGTAGAAAACTTGAACAAATGTTGTAGATGAGTTTATTTCTTCATTTGAATAAATTTGGAGAAATGTAATATTGCATCACTTGCTCTCCAACGAATCCTATACAGTGAATGGGTGCTGTCAGAATGATAATTCAAACATCTGATAAAATCATCACAATAATCCATAAGTAATCCACACGACTCCAGTCCATTAATTTTTTGTCTTGTGAATTGAAAATCTGAGTGTTTGTAATACTTGTGTGGTTTATTTGTGGATTATTGTGATCTTTTTATCAGCTGTTTTGAGTCTCATTCTGATGGCACCCATTCACTGCAGAGGATCCAATGGTGAGACAGTGATGTAATGCTGAATTTCTCCAAATCAGGTTAAACGACCAAGAAACAAACTCATCTACATCTTGGAAGGCCTGAGGGTAAGTCAGTTTTCAGCAAATTTTCAATCAACTATTCCTTTAATTTATCTCAGTGGAAGTGACAGATAAGTAAGCTTCAAATCTTAAAGTTACTAGGACAGCTTTTTTTTAACATCTATGTTTTGATTATAGGATACCTGAAATAGTTTTTTAAGATACAGTAGGTTGCCAGACACCTCAACTCCAAATCTTACATGTTTAGTTTCATGTTTAGATTAGTAAAATGAATTAATGAATTAATAAAAAGCTGTTAGCTTTTTAGAATTTATCTTTTGTTTTTTCTTCCTAATTCTTCCTACAGCCATAGTCACTTTTGCCTGTCATTTCATGCATATTTTGATACCACAATAGCAGGTTATTAAATCGAAATATTTTCATTCACTTTTACCTGAGGTGTTATTGGCCTGAACTGGTTGTAACAATAAAGGTTTATTTCCCTTTTGTCTGGATCACAGCTGAAGTGGAGGGCCTCATTGCCATAGACGGCGAATCCAAGGACTCCAAGGAAAAATGTACGCACAGAGCCAAAAAACAACGTGTGGAACTGGCCTATCACTGTTGGAGGCCTGAGCTGAAATATGCAATGAAAAGGTTATAACACACAAATGCAAGACCAGACATGCATCCACTAAAATCATGTTTATATTAAATTTTTCTAATTTTGCATATAAAGATAAAACTTTACATTACATACTTACACATCCTTCATAAAAGTTTTTGATGTAGTTTAATGACATATTTTGACTTCACAACTCTGCATCATTAACCTTTCTGTCTTTAGGTTTGTTTTTGTTTTTTCACTTTTGTCATTTTGCCCAGTAGTATGGTTTTTATTCAAGTTTCCATCAAAGAATTACAAGAGATTATAGGCCATAACACATCTTCGCAATCAGCTTGTCATACTCACATAGTAGAAAACTTGAACAAATGTTGTAGATGAGTTTATTTCTTCATTTGAATAAATTTGGAGAAATGTAATATTGCATCACTTGCTCTCCAACGAATCCTATACAGTGAATGGGTGCTGTCAGAATGATAATTCAAACATCTGATAAAATCATCACAATAATCCATAAGTAATCCACACGACTCCAGTCCATTAATTTTTTGTCTTGTGAATTGAAAATCTGAGTGTTTGTAATACTTGTGTGGTTTATTTGTGGATTATTGTGATGTTTTTATCAGCTGTTTTGAGTCTCATTCTGATGGCACCCATTCACTGCAGAGGATCCAATGGTGAGACAGTGATGTAATGCTGAATTTCTCCAAATCAGGTTAAACGACCAAGAAACAAACTCATCTACATCTTGGAAGGCCTGAGGGTAAGTCAGTTTTCAGCAAATTTTCAATCAACTATTCCTTTAATTTATCTCAGTGGAAGTGACAGATAAGTAAGCTTCAAATCTTAAAGTTACTAGGACAGCTTTTTTTTAACATCTATGTTTTGATTATAGGATACCTGAAATAGTTTTTTAAGATACAGTAGGTTGCCAGACACCTCAACTCCAAATCTTACATGTTTAGTTTCATGTTTAGATTAGTAAAATGAATTAATTAATTAATAAAAAGCTGTTAGCTTTTTAGAATTTATCTTTTGTTTTTTCTTCCTAATTCTTCCTACAGCCATAGTCACTTTTGCCTGTCATTTCATGCATATTTTGATACCACAATAGCAGGTTATTAAATCGAAATATTTTCATTCACTTTTACCTGAGGTGTTATTGGCCTGAACTGGTTGTAACAATAAAGGTTTATTTCCCTTTTGTCTGGATCACAGCTGAAGTGGAGGGCCTCATTGCCATAGACGGCGAATCCAAGGACTCCAAGGAAAAATGTACGCACAGAGCCAAAAAACAACGTGTGGAACTGGCCTATCACTGTTGGAGGCCTGAGCTGAAATATGCAATGAAAAGGTTATAACACACAAATGCAAGACCAGACATGCATCCACTAAAATCATGTTTATATTAAATTTTTCTAATTTTGCATATAAAGATAAAACTTTACATTACATACTTACACATCCTTCATAAAAGTTTTTGATGTAGTTTAATGACATATTTTGACTTCACAACTCTGCATCATTAACCTGTCACCATCATTGCCAGTCTTCTAACCTCAGGCAGAGGCAGATGGCAATTGTGAACCTCCAAATGACCTTTCGCTTTAGAAACCCCTTGTCAATGCATTCTCTTTTTATCTGCAGAGCCTTCATCAATTTACTCACTCAGTGCAAAAAAAGACAAAAAAGAAAAATAACAAAGGCCACGGGACATGTGATCAGCCCATAGGCTAATCCCTACTCTGTCAGCGAAAAAACAACTCTTGTATCTCACAATAGAACAGAGCAACCATGACAATTGCAATGAAATGCAATTGTATCACTGGGTAGATCACATAATGGAAAACAACAATTAACAAATAACACAAATTCCTGAGCAGAACTTAAACAGGCTATTCAAATCAATGTAATAAATGGCATTTAAAACAAGTGCATTCTGTAAAACAATGTCAAAACAAAGACTGGTTGAGTAATGTTATCTTGGGATTTTGAGACTCTTTAAGACAGCTGTAGGCCTTACTGATATAGATGTAAATAGCTGTAAAAAAAAAAACACATTTTTTCTTTATTTCATTTACTGTATGTAGCTATACATCTGCCTCAGATATTTGCGAATAGGCCTTCTAAAAGTTTATCTAGACTTACCGCAGTCTTTCTTCTCTAAAACTACAGCACGAGTAACGTTCTCACGGTAAGAAACATTTCACAAGCGTTAAATCGTCTATTGAAAGTCCACACACCAACCGTAATCTAGGCGGAGTGCTGTTCATCCCCCTTCTTAATCAGAACCGAGGTCCTGCTCTCATGTCACTGCGTCCCGAGGGAAAGACAGACCTGCTGGAAAAGCTGCATGTTGGGGGCGCCTTTCTGACGGCAAGCTTTTTCGAGTCATAAACCAAAGAGCAAACAGACAAACGAGGCATCAAAGAAACGTTGCAAAGAATAGATCATTATGGCCACAGAGATGCTAATTACCGAAATAAGAGTACTGGGGTCTGGCGGTCATGCGGTCATTGCGCACGTGGTGCACACGCAAGCATAGCTGTCAATCAAAGTGATGCTTCATATATGACCATGCTTGATTGTTTTGTTAGCTCACAGAGATTATGGCATAATGGATGACTCTATTATATGAGTTGATATTATTAGCGCGATGCCGTTGCCGTGCTACAGATATGGGTTTGTCTGATTATAATGTTTTTGCATTATTTCTGAGAATAAAAAGTCATTGAAAATAAAAACACAATTTCTTTTAAAATTAAAGTAAATGGGTAAATGACGTTTTCTATACATCTGATTCAGAACAAATTTAAAATGCAATTATTTATCAATAAATTAAATACTTGAATACTTCTCTAATGAACGTGTTTTAAATTTCTTAATTAAAAGTTTGGGGGGAAGAGAAAATGGTAGCATAAAGACGTTTTTTCTAAAAATGTGTCACATGCTATGTGCGTCAGTGCTGGTTTTGGATAATGGAGAAGGGAAACCATAAACAGCATGTACCTACTGCAACTAGTTTAATTGCATTCTTCTCTAATTAGATTTTCTGTGTCCAGTATTAACATGTTGCATCAAGAGCGTCTGAAAATACCAGCAGATATCCATTTAGCCTATTACCAATGGACACATTTACATCAGACAACATCTGTGTTGCGGTAAACATACACAGTTAGATATAAATGATTTTGTTCGTAGGATGTGAGTCAAGGTGAGTAACCAGCCCAGATGAACTGCTAGAGACAGAGAACGAGTGGGGCATGTGATGCTTTTCATTCGTAGTCTGAAACCCATTCAGGTATGCAAGGCTTATGCCTATGTCAAGTTGAGAATTTGACTGTTCCCTTGGCTGATCTTAAACGGAGCAGAATTTACACCGCATCATTCCTGAATAAGTTTCTGAAAGTTTGAATTCAGCCTTCAGTTTCTAACTGACGACCGAGGCTTAAGTCTTTGTATTCATTTTGTATAAGGCACAAAGACGAGTTACACAGACCAAAAGCAAGGAGCAGTACAGACACGACCAGGATAAATTAGCTCTGAGACCAAGGCCAACTGAAAAATCCGATTTCAAGATCTGTCTGGACAAGGAACCTTTGACATCAACACTTATAATCCATAAATGTCTGTTTGCAGTGTCTGCTTATTTTATCCCAATGGATGAGAAGGCAAACCTAAATGGAGGTTTGAATAAAAAATCTCTTTATGTAATTCTTTGGTTACATACTCCAGTGACACACGACACAATTCACAATAAGTGTTCTCCACGAGTTATGCGCCGCATAACTTTGCAAGACTGGAGAATTTCCTCTATTTCTTTTTCAAATACCTGTTTTTCTACTCTAGTTGTCCAGACCCAGTTGATTTTCTGATTACGTATCTATTGCAATTCTTCCCTCAGCAAATCCCCCCTGCGAGTCATAGAAAGAGCATGAAAGAGCTCCAGCCGAACCCCGATAAGGGAACGCGCGGACAAAAGCGGCACCTGACGAGTCCAGAAAGCACAATCCTAGTTTGCGCTACTGTTGAGCGACCGCACCATATGATCAACATCATTCTTTCAGAGTTGGGGCTTCGTTTTAATAAATAAATAAATACACTTTAAAACAGGTCGTGAAGGATAGATAGATAGATAGATAGATAGATAGATAGATAGATAGATAGATAGATAGATAGATGGATGGATAGATGGATGGATGGATACGATAGATAGATAGATGGATGGATGGATGGATGGATGGATACAGTAGATAGATAGATAGATAGATAGATAGATAGATAGATAGATAGATAGATGTAGAACTGTTCGGTGCTGCGCTCTGCAACACTGTCCGCATTGAAGCAGTGGCTCCTATGGCAAGCTAATTTAACATTTATTCCTTTAATAATATATATTATGCTTCTAATACTTGTTTTCGAATTAATACTAATAGTAAAACCGGAATAGTTGCCAGAACCAACTAGAATACACACTAGTAAAAAGTGAATCATAGTGAACCAAGACGAAGAATGAATACATACTAGTATCAAATGACTGGTTACATGTCAAGCCAAGTCAAGTCAGATTTATTTCTATAGCACTTTATACAATACATATTGTTTCAACGCAGGTTCAAAGTAATAAACAGGAAAATAGCATAAGCGATTATGAAAACTCAATAATGAGACAATTCAGATTCTGTAAAGCAGGTCTAATAAGACAGCATTGTCATTATTTAGCTTAAGTCAGTTTAGTGTTGATAAAGTTCAATAAAATTTTAAAGTTAATCTATTTTGAAATGAGTTCAATTCAGCTATAAGTAGTTTTACAGAATCCAGCATTGTCGTTATTCAGCTTGAGTCAATTCAATGTCGATTCAATTCAGTTGGATAAAAGTGTAGATGTTGCAAGATCTAAAAAGCAGCTACAGAATAGTGTCATTATCCAGCGTCTTTGTGAATGAGAAAACGAGAAATTTAAAACAATACTATTCACTTTTGGATTTTTACTAGTATTCTAAAATACGTGTTATTAAAATCAATACATAATAGTTTGTCTAAAGGGTTAAATGTTAAAATTGTTTGCCACAGGCTCCCCCTTTACTTGTTCCTGTCTGTCAAAGAAGCCAGTCAACTTTTAGGGACGTGGCTGAAGACATCGCTCATTTCAGCACTAAGTTTGGCGGACAGCACCTCTCTATCTCTCTCTCACCAACTGGAAGCCCTTTCAACTCCTCTGCGTTCTAACCACTAAAACAAAATATGGATCACACTTTCTCTGAGGATACCTCAGTTTATGAGAACTTCACAGATGACTGGACATCAGATGGAGGGGAAACGGTGCATTTCATCATTCAATGCGTTATCCCGTCGGTCTACATACTTATCATAACCGTTGGTTTACTGGGTAACATTACTCTTGTGAAAATATTCATCACTACCAGCGCGATGCGAAGTGTACCAAACATTTTCATCTCCAGCCTGGCCGTGGGAGATCTTTTGCTTTTGGTCACTTGTGTACCAGTGGACGCGTTCAGGTATTTCTATGAGGAGTGGATTTTTGGAACGGTTGCTTGTAAGATGATCCCGGTGATCCAGCTCACCTCGGTCGGAGTCTCCGTGTTCACTCTCACGGCACTGAGCGCGGACAGGTAAGGCAAAAAACACTGCCACACTCACTACTATATATATATATATATATATATATATATATATATATATTCAAACTATTTTGAATAAAAAATATCTCTATTTACTGCTTTAAGTTATTAAACAGTGTAGAATTCCTTATTAAGCACCTGTAGCTGAGGGCAAATGCAAATTACTTTGATTTACAGAGGAATTAATCGTGATGATGTAGATATCATACAGCATTTGGCAAACAGCCTGCAGGAACTCTGTATTACATTTGATTCATGGCTCAGATATATTTCTCAACAACAAATTTCTTAATTTCTCTGACATTACACAGAGTGATGGGGTTAGGTGAGCACAGAGCACAGATTTGGACAGATCATGAAAGATTTATTATGTAGTTTGTTTTTTTATATTTTCTGTACACATAAATATTGTTTTGAAGGCCGGAAGTCATCTATACAGCGTACCCCTGACATTATTATTCTGATTTACTCTCACTGCAGTGAATTTTATTATAGAAATGCAGCGTTTTCATAACCAAATTGGACCAAGGCTGTTGTCAATAACAGAGGTATCATTACAGCCAAGAGATGAGTGTTTGGGCTAAAGCCTAGTAAAAAATTATTGTTTATTCAAGAAAATCTCCACATACATTGGGATCATAATTCCCTAATATTTCTTCCCATAAACGGCAACTGAAAGTAGGAATATCTTTAGAATTCAAAGATTACATTAGTAGATTACAGTGCTTCAAATCCTAAATGATATTTGACACCCTAATATATAGTTCTATTAATTGACAAGCTCATTTCTGGCCGCATTACTGGAAATTAAGAGCATTAAAAATGTAGCTCAGGATCCGTGGTGAAGATGACAAATGTCCCCTCTGTTTCACATACTCTGTGTTTAAACTTCATTGTTGTGTCAGTGCTTGGGGGCCCCGGCTAAAGGTGATGACCTTTCCTAGTCTGATTTGTTGCTCTGTCTGTTTGTTGTTTGGAGCACCTGAAAGTTAATTTGTGTCACAGTGATTATGCCACCACCCTGGGGTCCAAGCAGTTCTCATTTATTGCTATTGATTTGTAGGCTGCATTAACAGTTCTGTTCCCCAAAACGACAATCGTGATGCAAAATGTAGTCAATGTGCAGCTACTTGTGATAATGAATTACCTGGCCAAAGGAATGAAGTCTAAAATTATAGATTTGAGGAAGGACGACAAGTGCATTGACGATTTCTAACATCACCCAAACGATTGTTTTGAAGACTTAATCTGATTAGAACTTATTCAATACTCACTGTCATGCATGAAATACAATCAAGTTCATTTGCATGTCAGTCAGTTCATACTGTATTTTCAGTTGGGACTTGTTTAGAAATCAAGCTGTGATCGTGGCGCTCCCCAGCTAACTCATGCCTCAGGCAGGGCAGTCTGTTTTCATTGAGAGAGGAAAAAGCAAGCCCGGGGCAGTGAAACCTGGTAGAGGAGAGCAGTCAGGGCAAGGATGCTGTCATATGAGATTTCCATTTACTTTAGAGATGATGGCAGCAGAATGTCTAAAGGACACTGTCGAATAGATCAAAACGTGCCGGTTTGTCAATATGAGAAAATAGACAATTTCCTTGGAACAAAAGCAACCGATTTTCCACCATGAATTTCCTCTATTGGTTTTTTTGCATTCTGTCTGTAGGCTTTGCAGCTCCAGCAGAATATCGGAAAGATGTGCACAGGAACTATCGTATTTCCTATACAGCTTTTCTTTCAGGAAAAAACATTTACCTAGAGATGAATCATTTATGACTTTGACCATGTAGTTTTAGACTTACTGCTGATCCCCAGTGTAAAGGTTGTTTAGGTTCAAGTATAGAGAAGTAACATATATATATATATATATATACATATATATAAATTTGTTACATTAATATATGTACAGCACAAAGCTTATTGTAAATATATATAGTTTCAAAAATATTTAAAATAAAATATACAAAAATATATTTAAAAATATTTATATAAACATATAATACATTTCAAAAATATTCAACACTGATTTCACACTGTAATATTCTGAATTTATAATTCCAAAAATCTGTAGTGCCAAAGTAAAAAACAAAACAAAAAAAACAACAACAACTGTTAGTTAGTCCCCAAGAACAATTAAATTATTCTTATCGCTTGAAAACGATCATTTAAAAGTGCAACAACCCTTGGAAATACTGCTGTTTGTTTAAATAAATAAATAAACATTAATGCAAATTTTCAGAGTGTGTAATTTCCAATTATGACTGTGCTGACAGAGTAGTCAAATTCTTCAAAGACTGTCACATAATAAGCTTATCCAATAAGAGAAATGTATCCCTGTATGACGACAGCAGTAATTTTAACAACGTGGAATGAAACTGAATAAGATACTGAGTTGTAACACTTAAAACGCATAATCTCAAAACCGCTGTTTTAATAATAATGGGTCAAGTATAAACAGGCACACATTCTGGTGTGGACTAACCATAAAGCTCAGCAGAGAATCAAATCTGACTTCAGATAAGAGCTCACAGTGTTGTTTTCCCTCAAGCAATGATAAATTGTTGATAAACAAAGCAATTTTCTCTCAACCTGGATGAAAGGCACAGCAATCTTTGTGCTGACAATTCTTCACATATGTTTCTCTTAGACACAAAGCTATTGTGAATCCCATGGACATCCAGACCTCCAGCGCAGTGTTCTGGACCTGCTTGAAGGCTATCACTATATGGGTTGTCTCAGTGCTGCTGGCTATCCCTGAGGCGGTCTTCTCGCAGGTGGTTCATATGCCAGACAAGAACATGACATTCACTGCTTGTGTGCCGTATCCACTCTCCAATGAGATGCATCCCAAGATTCACTCCATTATGATATTCCTTGTCTACTTCCTCATCCCTTTGAGCATTATCTCTGTTTACTACTACCACATTGCGAGGACACTTATCAAGAGTGCTCACGATATGCCAGGTGAGATTAGTGAGCACTCCAAAAGACAGGTAAGAGGTTCCAGGGGAAGGGCATAAAGCTCACACCGCTGAATGCCAATATTCTGTGTTTGTCAAAATAAGTTCTTCTTTAAGCATTATCAATCAATCATGTTTTAAAGGGGTCATATGATGCGATTTCAATTTTTCCTTTCTCTTTGAAGTGTTACAAGCTCTTGGTGCATAAAGAAGATCTTATATACATTCTTTATAAAAGTTAAGAGTCAACCACACCTACCTAAAACGGCTCATTCTAACACGCCCCCACATGTCTACGTCACGATGTGGGAAGATTTGCATAACGCCACCTGTGGTTGCCACAAGCCCGCCGGCCGCTCCTTCGTCGAATCCGCCGGCCGCGCCGTTCTCAAGCCCGCCCGCTGCCGCTCACTCAAGCCGGCCTCCGCTTACTCTAGCCCGCCGTGTGAAACTACCTTGTTTGGCCTTCCAAAAGAGGACATGACTAGAAATCAGTGGTTAAGTTCTATTTACAACACTGTTCCAGAACAGTTCAACCCAAATATTCCGATTTGTCTGGC
>NW_015555808.1:296571-297221 GCF_001515605.1 Sinocyclocheilus anshuiensis | reverse complement strand
CCAAATATTCAGATGTGTGCAGCACATTTTATGGAGGACTGTTTCCTGATCCTGGTTACAATGCCTACAATGCCGGCTGTTCTGACTCCCAGACTGTAAGTACGTTTTTTATATTTAAAGGATTTGATTCAAACGATTCAAACGCGAGTTTTGAGCAGTGTAGAGTAGCGCTTGTTGTTTGTCGTTTCTCCGATCACACCTTAAACCACATAAACACATTTCATTACACCAAATACACAAAATAATGTTCTTTTTAGTAACATCATATCACCCCTTTAAAATATCCCAGTAGAAATAGTACCACAGAACATACAGATTTGTCATTGTAAAAGATTAATCTGAAATGTGCTTCATGTGGTAATTGGCAGGGTTGAGCAAAATTATAAATTTAAGAATGTGTGTGAATTTGGGATACACTCCACAGAAAGTTACTTGGAAATCTATCTATCTGATTTTTCATCTATCTGTCTGATTTTTAATCTATCTATCTATCTATCTATCTATCTATCAGATTTTTTATTCAATTCAATTCAAGTTCAAGTTTATTTGTACAGCGCTTTTCACAATACAATTCGTTGCAAAGCAACTTTACAGCAAATGAAGTTTCTACAATATTTAGTGGTAGCTTATCAGTGGTGACTGTCAGTTAA